>NW_027650517.1:0-71501 GCF_965287045.1 Carcharhinus amblyrhynchos | reverse complement strand
TATAATATCGACAGATATTCTAGAATATCAGCTGATATTACTAGACATATCACGCTGATCTTCATACATCTATATTCATAAACATCTATTTTATAATATATTATTAGAAATATCATGATTTATAGAAACTCTACTATATTACTAGCACTCCTCAACACTCCCACACTCATCACAACACTCCAACACTCATCACAACACTCACCACACTCAATCACAACACTCCCCACACTCATCACAACACTCCCACCCTCATCACAACACTCCCACACTCATCACAACACTCCCACACTCATCACAACACTACAACACTCAACACAACACTCCCCACACTCATGACAACACTCCCACACTCATCACAACACTCCCACACTCATCACAACACTCCACACTCATCACAACAATCCCACACTCATCACAACACTCCCACACTCATCACAACACTCCCACACTCATCACAACACTCCCACACTCAACACAACACTCCCCAACTCATCACAACACTCCCCCACTCATCACAACACTCCCCCACTCATCACAACACTCCCCCACTCATCACAACACTCCCACACTCAACACAACACTCCCACACTCAACACAACACTCCCACACTCATCACAACACTCCCACCCTCATCACAACACTCCCACACTCATCACAACACTCCCACACTCATCACAACACTCCCACACTCATCACAACACTCCCACACTCAACACAACACTCCCACACTCAACACAACACTCCCACCCTCAACACAACACTCCCACCCTGAACACAACACTCCCACCCTCAACACAACACTCCCACCCTCAACACAACACTCCCACCCTCATCACAACACTCCCACCCTCATCACAACACTCCCACACTCATCACAACACTCCCACACTCATCACAACACTCCCACCCTCATCACAACACTCCCACACTCATCACAACACTCCCACACTCATCACAACACTCCCACACTCATCACAACACTCCCACACTCATCACAACACTCCCACACTCATCACAACACTCCCCACTCATCACAACACTCCCCCACTCATCACAACACTCCCCCACTCATCACAACACTCCCCCACTCATCACAACACTCCCCCACTCATCACAACACTCCCACACTCATCACAACACTCCCACACTCATCACAACACTCCCACACTCATCACAACACTCCCACACTCATCACAACACTCCCACACTCATCACAACACTCCCACACTCATCACAACACTCCCACACTCATCACAACACTCCCACACTCATCACAACACTCCCACACTCATCACAACACTCCCACCCTCATCACAACACACTCCCACACTCATCACAACACTCCCACACTCATCACAACACACTCCCACACTCATCACAACATTCCCACCCTCATCACAACACTCCCACACTCATCACAACACTCCCACACTCATCACAACACTCCCACACTCATCACAACACTCCCCCACTCATCACAACACTCCCACACTCATCACAACACTCCCACACTCATCACAACACTCCCACACTCATCACAACACTCCCACCCTCATCACAACACTCCCACAATCAAACACAACACTCCCACACTCAACACAACACTCCCACACTCAACACAACACTCCCACACTCAACACAACACTCCCACACTCATCACAACACTCCCACCCTCATCACAACACTCCCACACTCAACACAACACTCCCACCCTCATCACAACACTCCCACCCTCATCACAACACTCCCACACTCATCACAACACTCCCACACTCATCACAACACTCCCACACTCATCACAACACTCCCACACTCATCACAACACTCCCACGCTCAACACAACACTCCCACACTCATCACAACACTCCCACACTCATCACAACACTCCCACACTCAACACAACACTCCCACACTCTGTGTCACTGCGTCTCAGAGTCTCTGCGTCTCTGCGTCTCAGAGTCTCTGTGTCTCTGCGTCTCTGCGTCTCAGAGTCTCTGTGTCTCTGCATCTCTGCGTCTCAGAGTCTCTTTGTCTCTGCGTCTCTGCGTCTCAGAGTCTCTGCGTCTCTGCGTCTCTGCGTCTCAGAGTCTCTGCGTCTCAGAGTCTCTGTGTCTCTGCGTCTCTGCGTCTCAGAGTCTCTGCGTCTCTGCGTCTCTGCGTCTCAGAGTCTCTGTGTCTCTGCGTCTCTGCGTCTCAGAGTTTCTGCGTCTCTGCGTCTCAGAGTCTCGGTCTCTCTGCGTCTCTGAGTCTCTGCGTCTCTGCGTCTCTGCGTCTCAGAGTCTCTGCGTCTCAGAGTCTCTGTGTCTCTGCGTCTCTGCGTCTCAGAGTCTCTGCGTCTCTGCGTCTCAGAGTCTCTGTGTCTCTGCGTCTCTGCGTCTCAGAGTCTCTGCGTCTCTGCGTCTCTGCGTCTCAGAGTCTCTGCGTCTCTGCGTCTCAGAGTCTCTCTGTCTCAGAGTCTCTGCGTCTCAGAGTCTCTGCGTCTCTGCGTCTCAGAGTCTCTGTGTCTCTGCATCTCTGCGTCTCAGAGTCTCTTTGTCTCTGCGTCTCTGCGTCTCAGAGTCTCTGTGTCTCTGCATCTCTGCGTCTCTGCGTCTCAGAGTCTCTGCGTCTCTGCGTCTCTGAGTCTCTGTGTCTCAGAGTCTCTGTGTCTCTGCGTCTCTGCGTCTCAGAGTCTCTGTGTCTCTGCATCTCTGCGTCGCTGCGTCTCAGAGTCTCTGTGTCTCTGCGTCTCAGAGTCTCTGTGTCTCTGCGTCTCTGCGTCTCAGAGTCTCTGTGTCTCTGCATCTCTGCGTCTCTGCGTCTCAGAGTCTCTGTGTCTCTGCGTCTCTGCGTCTCAGAGTCTCTGTGTCTCTGCATCTCTGCGTCTCTGCGTCTCAGAGTCTCTGTGTCTCTGCGTCTCTGCGTCTCAGAGTCTCTGTGTCTCTGCATCTCTGCGTCTCTGCGTCTCAGAGTCTCTGTGTCTCTGCGTCTCTGCGTCTCAGAGTCTCTGTGTCTCTGCGTCTCTGCGTCTCAGAGTCTCTGTGTCTCTGCATCTCTGCGTCTCTGCGTCTCAGAGTCTCTGTGTCTCTGCGTCTCTGCGTCTCTGCGTCTCAGAGTCTCTGTGTCTCTGCATCTCTGCGTCTCTGCGTCTCAGAGTCTCTGTGTCTCTGCGTCTCTGCGTCTCAGAGTCTCTGTGTCTCTGCATCTCTGCATCTCTGCGTCTCAGAGTCTCTGCGTCTCTGCGTCTCTGAGTCTCTGTGTCTCAGAGTCTCTGTGTCTCTGCGTCTCTGCGTCTCAGAGTCTCTGTGTCTCTGCATCTCTGCGTCGCTGCGTCTCAGAGTCTCTGTGTCTCTGCGTCTCAGAGTCTCTGTGTCTCTGCGTCTCTGCGTCTCAGAGTCTCTGTGTCTCTGCATCTCTGCGTCTCTGCGTCTCAGAGTCTCTGTGTCTCTGCGTCTCTGCGTCTCAGAGTCTCTGTGTCTCTGCATCTCTGCGTCTCTGCGTCTCAGAGTCTCTGTGTCTCTGCGTCTCTGCGTCTCAGAGTCTCTGTGTCTCTGCATCTCTGCGTCTCTGCGTTTCAGAGTCTCTGTGTCTCTGCATCTCTGCGTCTCTGCGTCTCAGAGTCTCTGCGTCTCAGAGTCTCAGAGTCTCAGAGTCTCAGAGTCTCTGTGTCTCTGCGTCTCTGCGTCTCTGCGTCTCTGCGTCTCAGAGTCTCTCTGTCTCTGCGTCTCTGCGTCTCTGCGTCTCAGAGTCTCTGCGTCTCTGAGTCTCAGAGTCTCAGAGTCTCAGAGTCTCAGAGTCTCAGAGTCTCTGTGTCTCTGCGTCTCTGCGTCTCAGAGTCTCTCTGTCTCTGCGTCTCTGCGTCTCTGCGTCTCAGAGTCTCTGTGTCTCTGCGTCTTGCGTCTCAGAGTCTCTGTGTCTCTGCGTCACTGCGTCTCTGCGTCTCAGAGTCTCAGAGTCTCTGCGTCTCTGCGTCTGTGCGTCTCAGAGACTCTGCGTCTCTGCGTCTCTGCGTCTCAGAGTCTCTGTGTCTCTGCGTCTCTGTGTCTCAGAGTCTCTGCGTCTAAGAGTCTCTGCGTCTAAGAGTCTCTGTGTCTCTGCGTCTCTGCGTCTCAGAGTCTCTGTGTCTCAGAGTCCCTGCGTCGCTGCGTCTCAGAGTCTCTGTGTCTCTGCATCTCTGCGTCACTGCGTCTCAGAGTCTCTGTGTCTCTGCGTTTCGGAGTCTCTGCGTCTCTGAGTCTCTGCGCCTCAGAATCTCTGTGTCTCTGCATCTCTGCGTCTCTGCGTCTCAGAGTCTTTGCGTCTCTGCGTCTCTGCGTCTCAGAGTCTCTGCGTCTCTGAGTCTCTGCGTCTCTGAGTCTCTGCGTCTCAGAGTCTCTCTGTCTCTGCGTCTCTGCTTCTCTGCGTCTCAGAGTCTCTGTGTCTCTGCGTCTCTGCGTCGCTGCGTCTCAGAGTCTCTGTGTCTCTGCGTCTCTGCATCACTGCGTCTCAGAGTCTCTGTGTCTCTGCGTCTCTGCGTCTCAGAGTCTCTGTGTCTCTGGCGTCTCTGCGTCTCTGCGTCTCAGAGTCTCTGCGTCTCTGAGTCTCTGCGTCTCAGAGTCTCTCTGTCTCTGCGTCTCTGCTTCTCTGCGTCTCAGAGTCTCTCTGTCTCTGCGTCTCTGCGTCGCTGCGTCTCAGAGTCTCTGTGTCTCTGCGTCTCTGCATCTCTGCGTCTCAGAGTCTCTCTGTCTCTGCGTCTCAGAGACTCTGTGTCTCTGCGTCTCTGCGTCTCAGAGTCTCTGTGTCTCTGCGTCTCTGCGTCGCTGCGTCTCAGAGTCTCTGTGTCTCTGCGTCTCTGCATCTCTGCGTCTCAGAGTCTCTGTGTCTCTGCGTCTCTGCGTCTCAGAGTCTCTGTGTCTCTGCGTCTCTGTGTCTCTGTGTATCTGCGTCTCTGCGTCTCTGCGTCTCAGGGTCTCTGTGTCTCTGCGTCTCTGCGTCTCTGCGTCTCAGAGTCTCTGCGTCTCTGCGTCTCTGCGTCTCAGAGTCTCTGCGTCTCTGCGTCTCAGAGTCTCTGCATCTCAGAGTCTCTGTGACTCTGCGTCTCTGCGTTTCAGAGTCCCTGTGTCTCTGCGTCCCTGCGTCTCAGAGTCTCTGTGTCTCTGCGTCTCAGAGTCTCTGCGTCTCTGCGTCTAGAGTCTCTGTGTCTCTGTGTCTCTGCGTCTCTGCGTCTCTGCGTCTCAGAGTCTCTGCGTCTCTGCGTCTCAGAGTCTCTGTGTCTCTGCGTCTCTGCGTCACTGCGTCTCTGCGTCTCAGAGTCTCTGTGTCTCTGCGTCTCAGAGTCTCTGCGTCTCTGCGTCTCTGTGTCTCTGCGTCTCTGCGTCTCTGCGTCTGTGCGTCTCAGAGTGTCCGCGTCTCTGCGTCTCAGGGTCTCTGTGTCTCTGCGTCTCTACGTCTCAGAGTCTCTGTGTCTCTGTGTCTCTGCGTCTCTGCGCCTCTGCGTCTCAGAGTCTCTGTGTCTCTGCGTCTCTGCGTCTCTGCGTCTCAGACTCTCAGAGTCTCTGTGTCCCTGCGTCTCTGCGTCTCAGAGTCTCTGAGTCTCTGCATCTCTGTGTCTCTGCATCTCTACGTCTCAGAGTCTCTGTGTCTCTGTGTCTCTGCGTCTCTGCGCCTCTGCGTCTCAGAGTCTCTGTGTCTCTGCGTCTCTGCGTCTCTGCGTCTCAGAGTCTCAGAGTCTCTGTGTCTCTGCGTCTCTGCGTCTCAGAGTCTCTGAGTCTCTGCATCTCTGTGTCTCTGCATCTCTGCGTCTCAGAGTCTCTGTGTCTCTGTGTCTCTGCGTCTCTGCGTCTCTGCGTCTCAGAGTCTCTGTGTCTCTGCGTCTCTGCGTCGCTGCGTCACAGAGTTTCTGTGTCTCAGCGTCTCTGCGTCTCTGCGTCTCTGCGTCTCAGAGTCTCTTTGTCTCTGCGTCTCAGAGTCTCTGCGTCTCTGTGTCTCAGAGTCTCTGCGTCTCACAGTCTCTGCGTCTCAGAGTCTCTGCGTCTCTGCGTCTCTGCGTCTCAGAGTCTCTGCGTCTCTGCGTCTCAGAGTCTCTGCGTCTCTGCGTCTCAGAGTCTCTGTGTCTCTGCGTCTCTGCGTCTCAGAGTCTCTGTGTCTCTGCGTCTCAGTGTCTCTGCGTCTCTGCGTCTCAGAGTCTCTGTGTCTCTGCGTCTCTGCGTCTCAGAGTCTCTGTGTCTCTGCGTCTCAGTGTCTCTGTGTCACTGCGACTCTGCGTCTCAGAGTCTCTGTGTCTCTGTGTCTCTGCGTCTCTGCGTCTCAGAGTCTCTGCGTCTCAGAGTCTCTGTGTCTCTGCGTCTCTGTGTCTCTGTGTCTCAGAGTCTCTGCGTCTCTGCGTCTCTGCCTCTCAGAGTCTCTGCGTCTAAGAGTCTCTACGTCTCTACGTCTCTGCGTCTCAGAGTCTTTGTGTCTCTGCGTCTCTGCGTCGCTGCATCTCAGAGTCTCTGTGTCTCTGCGTCTCAGAGTCTCTGCGTCTCTGCGTCTCTGCGTCTCTGCGTCTCTGCGTCTCAGAGTCTCTGCGTCTCTGCGTCTCTGCGTCTCAGAGTCTCTCTGTCTCTGCGTCTCTGCGTCTCAGAGTCTCTGTGTCTCTGCGTCTCTGCGTCTTGCGTCTCAGAGTCTCTGTGTCTCTGCGTCACTGCGTCTCTGCGTCTCAGAGTCTCAGAGTCTCTGCGTCTCTGCGTCTCTGCGTCTGTGCGTCTCAGAGACTCTGCGTCTCTGCGTCTCTGCGTCTCAGAGTCTCTGTGTCTCTGCGTCTCTGTGTCTCAGAGTCTCTGCGTCTAAGAGTCTCTGCGTCTAAGAGTCTCTGTGTCTCTGCGTCTCTGCGTCTCAGAGTCTCTGTGTCTCAGAGTCTCTGTGTCTCTGCGTCTCAGAGTCTCTGTGTCTCTGCGTCTCTGCGTCTCAGAGTCTCTGCGTCTCTGCGTCTCTGCGTCTCAGAGTCTCTGCGTCTCAGAGTCTCTGCGTCTCAGAGTCTCTGTGTCTCTGCGTCTCAGAGTCTCTGTGTCTCTGCGTCTCAGAGTCTCTGTGTCTCTGCGTCTCTGCGTCTCTGCGTCTCTGCGTCTCAGAGTCTCTGTGTCTCTGCGTCTCTGCGTCTCTGCGTCTCTGCGTCTCTGCGTCTCAGAGTCTCTGTGTCTCTGCGTCTCTGCGTCTCAGAGTCTCTGCGTCTCTGCGTCTCAGAGTCTCTGTGTCTCTGCGTCTCTGCGTCTCAGAGTCTCTGTGTCTCTGCGTCTCTGCGTCTCAGAGTCTCTGCGTCTCTGAGTCTCTGCGTCTCAGAGTCTCTCTGTCTCTGCGTCTCTGCTTCTCTGCGTCTCAGAGTCTCTGTGTCTCTGCGTCTCTGCGTCTCAGAGTCTCTGCGTCTCTGCGTCTCTGAGTCTCTGCGTCTCAGAGTCTCTGTGTCTCTGCGTCTCTGCGTCTCTGCGTCTCAGAGTCTCTGTGTCTCTGCGTCTCTGCGTCTCTGCGTTTCTGCGTGTCAGAGTCTCTGCGTCTTTGCGTCTCTGCGTCTCTGAGTCTCTGTGTCTCAGAGTCTCTCTGTCTCTGCGTCTCTGCTTCTCTGCGTCTCAGAGTCTCTGCGTCTCTGCGTCTCTGCGTCTCAGAGTCTCTGTGTCTCTGCGTCTCTGCGTCTGTGCGTCTCAGAGTCTCTGTGTCTCTGCGTCTCAGGGTCTCTGTGTCTCTGTGTCTCTCCGTCTCTGCGTCTCAGAGTCTCTGTGTCTCTGCGTCTCAGAGTCTCAGAGTCTCTGCGTCTCTGTCTCCTCTGCCGTCTCAGAGTCTCTGCGTCTCTGCGTCTCTGCCTCTCAGAGTCTCTGCGTCTAAGAGTCTCTACGTCTCTGCGTCTCTGCGTCTCAGAGTCTCTGTGTCTCTGCGTCTCTGCGTCTCAGAGTCTCTGTGTCTCTGCGTCTCTGCGTCGCTGCGTCTCAGAGTCTCTGTGTCTCTGCGTCTCAGAGTCTCTGTGTCTCTGCGTCTCTGCGTCTCAGAGTCTCTGTGTCTCTGTGTCTCTGCGTCTCTGCGTCTCAGAGTCTCTGTGTCTCTGCATCTCTGCGTCTCTGCGTCTCTGCGTCTCTGCATCTCAGAGTCTCTGTGTCTCTGCGTCTCAGAGTCTCTGCGTCTCAATGTCTCTGTGTCTCTGCGTCTCTGCGTCTCTGCATCTCAGAGTCTCTGTGTCTCTGCGTCTCTGCGTCTCAGAGTCTCTGTGTCTCTGCGTCTCTGCGTCTCAGAGTCTCTGTGTCTCTGCGTCTCTGTGTCTCTGTGTCTCTGCGTCTCTGCGTCTCTGCGTCTCAGAGTCTCTGTGTCTCTGCATCTCTGCGTCTCTGCGTCTCAGAGTCTCTGTGTCTCTGCGTCTCTGCGTCTCTGCATCTCAGAGTCTCTGTGTCTCTGCATCTCAGAGTCTCTGTGTCTCAGCGTCTCTGCGTCTCTGCATCTCAGAGTCTCTGTGTCTCTGCGTCTCTGCGTCTCTGCATCTCAGAGTCTCTGTGTCTCTGTGTCTCTGCGTCTCTGCGTCTCTGCGTCTCAGAGTCTCTGTGTCTCTGCATCTCTGCGTCTCTGCGTCTCAGAGTCTCTGTGTCTCTGCGTCTCTGCGTCTCTGCATCTCAGAGTCTCTGCGTCTCTGCGTCTCTGCATCTCAGAGTCTCTGTGTCTCTGCGTCTCTGCGTCTCTGCATCTCAGAGTCTCTGTGTCTCTTCGTCTCTGCGTCTCTGCATCTCAGAGTCTCTGTGTCTCTGCATCTCAGAGTCTCTGTGTCTCTGTGTCTCTGCATCTCAGAGTCTCTGTGTCTCTTCGTCTCTGCGTCTCTGCATCTCAGAGTCTCTGTGTCTCTGCATCTCAGAGTCTCTGTGTCTCTGCATCTCAGAGTCTCTGTGTCTCTGCGTCTCTGCATCTCAGAGTCTCTGTGTCTCTGCGTCTCTGCATCTCAGAGTCTCTGTGTCTCTGCGTCTCTATGTCTCAGAGTCTCCCCAACTCATTAAAACACTTTTGTCTCATATCCGCCCGTCCCTTTCTCCTCAACGCCTCGCCCCTCACCACAATACTCCCCCTCTGACCTTAATACTTCCCTCGCTCACCTCAATATTTCCCTCTCTCCTTAAACCACTCTGTCTACTCACCCCTCACATCAACACTCACCACGTATCACCTCAACACTCACCCACTTTGTCCTCAACAAGAACCCCTCACACCATAAACCTCACTCACTCTCCCCTGCACTGGCCCACTCCAATTTCAAAGCTTCCCCTCTCACCGAAACACTGCCCTCAACTCAGCAATGCCCCCTAAACCTCAACAGTCCCACCCCAGCTCTCCCACTCATCACAACACTCCCACACTCATCACAACACTCCCACCCTCATCACAACACTCCCACCCTCATCACAACACTCCCACACTCATCACAACACTCCCCACACTCATCACAACACTCCCACACTCATCACAACACTCCCACACTCATCACAGCACTCCCACACTCATCACAACACTCCCACACTCATCACAACACACTCCCACACTCATCACAACACACCCACCCTCATCACAACACTCCCACACTCATCACAACACTCCCACACTCATCACAACACTCCCACACTCATCACAACACTCCCACACTCAACACAACACTCCCACACTCAACGCAACACTCCCACCCTCATCGCAACACTCCCACCCTCATCGCAACACACCCACACTCATCGCAACACACCCACACTCATCGCAACACTCCCACACTCATCGCAACACTCCCACTCCATCACAACACTCCCACACTCATCACAACACTCCCACACTCATCACAACACTCCCACACTCATCACAACACTCCCACACTCATCACAACACTCCCACACTCATCACAACACTCCCACACTCATCACAACACTCCCACCCTCATCACAACACTCCCACACTCATCACAACACTCCCACACTCAACACAACACTCCCACACTCATCACAACACTCCCACACTCATCACAACACTCCCACACTCATCACAACACTCCCACACTCATCACAACACTCCCACACTCAACACAACACTCCCACACTCATCACAACACTCCCACCCTCATCACAACACTCCCACACTCATCACAACACTCCCACACTCAACACAACACTCCCACACTCATCACAACACTCCCACACTCATCACAACACTCCCACACTCATCACAACACTCCCACACTCATCACAACACTCCCACACTCATCACAACACTCCCACACTCAACACAACACTCCCACACTCAACACAACACTCCCACACTCATCACAACACTCCCACCCTCATCACAACACTCCCACACTCATCACAACACTCCCACACTCATCACAACACTCCCACACTCATCACAACACTCCCACACTCATCACAACACTCCCACACTCATCACAACACTCCCACACTCATCACAACACTCCCACCCTCATCACAACACTCCCACACTCATCACAACACTCCCCACACTCATCACAACACTACAACACTCAACACAACACTCCCACACTCATGACAACACTCCCACACTCATCACAACACTCCCACACTCATCACAACACTCCCACACTCATCACAACAATCCCACACTCATCACAACACTCCCACACTCATCACAACACTCCCACACTCATCACAACACTCCCACACTCAACACAACACTCCCCCACTCAATCACAACACTCCCCCACTCATCACAACACTCCCCCACTCATCACAACACTCCCCCACTCATCACAACACTCCCACACTCACACAACACCCCCACACTCAACACAACACTCCCACACTCAACACAACACTCCCACCCTCATCACAACACTCCCCACACTCATCACAACACTCCCACACTCATCACAACACTCCCACACTCATCACAACACTCCCACACTCAACACAACACTCCCACACTCAACACAACACTCCCACCCTCAACACAACACTCCCACCCTGAACACAACACTCCCACCCTCAACACAACACTCCCACCCTCAACACAACACTCCCACCCTCATCACAACACTCCCACCCTCATCACAACACTCCCACACTCATCACAACACTCCCACACTCATCACAACACTCCCACCCTCATCACAACACTCCCACACTCATCACAACACTCCCACACTCATCACAACACTCCCCACACTCATCACAACACTCCCCACACTCATCACAACACTCCCACACTCATCACAACACTCCACACTCATCACAACACTCCCCCACTCATCACAACACTCCCCCACTCATCACAACACTCCCCCACTCATCACAACACTCCCACACTCATCACAACACTCCCACACTCATCACAACACTCCCACACTCATCACAACACTCCCACACTCATCACAACACTCCCACACTCATCACAACACTCCCACACTCATCACAACACTCCCACACTCATCACAACACTCCCACACTCATCACAACACTCCCACACTCATCACAACACTCCCACCCTCATCACAACACACTCCCACACTCATCACAACACTCCCACACTCATCACAACACACTCCCACACTCATCACAACACTCCCCACCCTCATCACAACACTCCCACACTCATCACAACACTCCCACACTCATCACAACACTCCCACACTCATCACAACACTCCCCCACTCATCACAACACTCCCACACTCATCACAACACTCCTACACTCATCACAACACTCCCACACTCATCACAACACTCCACACTCATCACAACACTCCCACACTCATCACAACACTCCCACACTCATCACAACACTCCCACCCTCATCACAAGACACTCCCACACTCATCACAACACTCCCACACTCATCACAACACACTCCCACACTCATCACAACACTCCCACACTCATCACAACACTCCCACACTCATCACAACACTCCCACACTCATCACAACACTCCCACACTCAACACAACACTCCCACACTCAACACAACACTCCCACACTCAACACAACACTCCCACACTCATCACAAACACTCCCACACTCATCACAACACTCCCACACTCATCACAACACTCCCACACTCATCACAAACACTCCCACAATCAACACAACACTCCCACACTCAACACAACACTCCCACACTCAACACAACACTCCCACACTCAACACAACGCTCCCACACTCATCACAACACTCCCACCCTCATCACAACACTCCCACACTCAACACAACACTCCCACCCTCATCACAACACTCCCACCCTCATCACAACACTCCCACACTCATCACAACACTCCCACACTCATCACAACACTCCCACACTCATCACAACACTCCCACACTCATCACAACACTCCCACACTCATCACAACACTCCCACGCTCAACACAACACTCCCACACTCATCACAACACTCCCACACTCATCACAACACTCCCACACTCAACACAACACTCCCACACTCTGTGTCACTGCGTCTCAGAGTCTCTGCGTCTCTGCGTCTCAGAGTCTCTGTGTCTCTGCGTCTCTGCGTCTCAGAGTCTCTGTGTCTCTGCATCTCTGCGTCTCAGAGTCTCTTTGTCTCTGCGTCTCTGCGTCTCAGAGTCTCTGCGTCTCTGCGTCTCTGCGTCTCAGAGTCTCTGCGTCTCAGAGTCTCTGTGTCTCTGCGTCTCTGCGTCTCAGAGTCTCTGCGTCTCTGCGTCTCTGCGTCTCAGAGTCTCTGTGTCTCTGCGTCTCTGCGTCTCAGAGTTTCTGCGTCTCTGCGTCTCAGAGTCTCGGTCTCTCTGCGTCTCTGAGTCTCTGCGTCTCTGCGTCTCTGCGTCTCAGAGTCTCTGCGTCTCAGAGTCTCTGTGTCTCTGCGTCTCTGCGTCTCAGAGTCTCTGCGTCTCTGCGTCTCAGAGTCTCTGTGTCTCTGCGTCTCTGCGTCTCAGAGTCTCTGCGTCTCTGCGTCTCTGCGTCTCAGAGTCTCTGCGTCTCTGCGTCTCAGAGTCTCTCTGTCTCAGAGTCTCTGCGTCTCAGAGTCTCTGCGTCTCTGCGTCTCAGAGTCTCTGTGTCTCTGCATCTCTGCGTCTCAGAGTCTCTTTGTCTCTGCGTCTCTGCGTCTCAGAGTCTCTGTGTCTCTGCATCTCTGCGTCTCTGCGTCTCAGAGTCTCTGCGTCTCTGCGTCTCTGAGTCTCTGTGTCTCAGAGTCTCTGTGTCTCTGCGTCTCTGCGTCTCAGAGTCTCTGTGTCTCTGCATCTCTGCGTCGCTGCGTCTCAGAGTCTCTGTGTCTCTGCGTCTCAGAGTCTCTGTGTCTCTGCGTCTCTGCGTCTCAGAGTCTCTGTGTCTCTGCATCTCTGCGTCTCTGCGTCTCAGAGTCTCTGTGTCTCTGCGTCTCTGCGTCTCAGAGTCTCTGTGTCTCTGCATCTCTGCGTCTCTGCGTCTCAGAGTCTCTGTGTCTCTGCGTCTCTGCGTCTCAGAGTCTCTGTGTCTCTGCATCTCTGCGTCTCTGCGTCTCAGAGTCTCTGTGTCTCTGCGTCTCTGCGTCTCAGAGTCTCTGTGTCTCTGCGTCTCTGCGTCTCAGAGTCTCTGTGTCTCTGCATCTCTGCGTCTCTGCGTCTCAGAGTCTCTGTGTCTCTGCGTCTCTGCGTCTCTGCGTCTCAGAGTCTCTGTGTCTCTGCATCTCTGCGTCTCTGCGTCTCAGAGTCTCTGTGTCTCTGCGTCTCTGCGTCTCAGAGTCTCTGTGTCTCTGCATCTCTGCGTCTCTGCGTCTCAGAGTCTCTGCGTCTCTGCGTCTCTGAGTCTCTGTGTCTCAGAGTCTCTGTGTCTCTGCGTCTCTGCGTCTCAGAGTCTCTGTGTCTCTGCATCTCTGCGTCGCTGCGTCTCAGAGTCTCTGTGTCTCTGCGTCTCAGAGTCTCTGTGTCTCTGCGTCTCTGCGTCTCAGAGTCTCTGTGTCTCTGCATCTCTGCGTCTCTGCGTCTCAGAGTCTCTGTGTCTCTGCGTCTCTGCGTCTCAGAGTCTCTGTGTCTCTGCATCTCTGCGTCTCTGCGTCTCAGGTCTCTGTGTCTCTGCGTCTCTGCGTCTCAGAGTCTCTGTGTCTCTGCATCTCTGCGTCTCTGCGTCTCAGAGTCTCTGTGTCTCTGCATCTCTGCGTCTCTGCGTCTCAGAGTCTCTGCGTCTCAGAGTCTCAGAGTCTCAGAGTCTCTGTGTCTCTGCGTCTCTGCGTCTCTGCGTCTCAGAGTCTCTCTGTCTCTGCGTCTCTGCGTCTCTGCGTCTCAGAGTCTCTGCGTCTTCTGAGTCTCAGAGTCTCAGAGTCTCAGAGTCTCAGAGTCTCAGAGTCTCAGAGTCTCTGTGTCTCTGCGTCTCTGCGTCTCAGAGTCTCTCTGTCTCTGCGTCTCTGCGTCTCTGCGTCTCAGAGTCTCTGTGTCTCTGCGTCTTGCGTCTCAGAGTCTCTGTGTCTCTGCGTCACTGCGTCTCTGCGTCTCAGAGTCTCAGAGTCTCTGCGTCTCTGCGTCTGTGCGTCTCAGAGACTCTGCGTCTCTGCGTCTCTGCGTCTCAGAGTCTCTGTGTCTCTGCGTCTCTGTGTCTCAGAGTCTCTGCGTCTAAGAGTCTCTGCGTCTAAGAGTCTCTGTGTCTCTGCGTCTCTGCGTCTCAGAGTCTCTGTGTCTCAGAGTCCCTGCGTCGCTGCGTCTCAGAGTCTCTGTGTCTCTGCATCTCTGCGTCACTGCGTCTCAGAGTCTCTGTGTCTCTGCGTCTCTGCGTTTCAGAGTCCCTGTGTCTCTGCGTCCCTGCGTCTCAGAGTCTCTGTGTCTCTGCGTCTCAGAGTCTCTGCGTCTCTGCGTCTAGAGTCTCTGTGTCTCTGTGTCTCTGCGTCTCTGCGTCTCTGCGTCTCAGAGTCTCTGCGTCTCTGCGTCTCAGAGTCTCTGTGTCTCTGCGTCTCTGCGTCACTGCGTCTCTGCGTCTCAGAGTCTCTGTGTCTCTGCGTCTCAGAGTCTCTGCGTCTCTGCGTCTCTGTGTCTCTGCGTCTCTGCGTCTCTGCGTCTGTGCGTCTCAGAGTGTCCGCGTCTCTGCGTCTCAGGGTCTCTGTGTCTCTGCGTCTCTACGTCTCAGAGTCTCTGTGTCTCTGTGTCTCTGCGTCTCTGCGCCTCTGCGTCTCAGAGTCTCTGTGTCTCTGCGTCTCTGCGTCTCTGCGTCTCAGACTCTCAGAGTCTCTGTGTCCCTGCGTCTCTGCGTCTCAGAGTCTCTGAGTCTCTGCATCTCTGTGTCTCTGCATCTCTACGTCTCAGAGTCTCTGTGTCTCTGTGTCTCTGCGTCTCTGCGCCTCTGCGTCTCAGAGTCTCTGTGTCTCTGCGTCTCTGCGTCTCTGCGTCTCAGAGTCTCAGAGTCTCTGTGTCTCTGCGTCTCTGCGTCTCAGAGTCTCTGAGTCTCTGCATCTCTGTGTCTCTGCATCTCTGCGTCTCAGAGTCTCTGTGTCTCTGTGTCTCTGCTTCTCTGCGTCTCTGCGTCTCAGAGTCTCTGTGTCTCTGCGTCTCTGCGTCGCTGCGACACAGAGTTTCTGTGTCTCAGCGTCTCTGCGTCTCTGCGTCTCTGCGTCTCAGAGTCTCTTTGTCTCTGCGTCTCAGAGTCTCTGCGTCTCTGTGTCTCAGAGTCTCTGCGTCTCACAGTCTCTGCGTCTCAGAGTCTCTGCGTCTCTGCGTCTCTGCGTCTCAGAGTCTCTGCGTCTCTGCGTCTCAGAGTCTCTGCGTCTCTGCGTCTCAGAGTCTCTGTGTCTCTGCGTCTCTGCGTCTCAGAGTCTCTGTGTCTCTGCGTCTCTGTGTCTCTGTGTCTCTGCGTCTCAGGGTCTCTGTGTCTCTGCGTCTCTGCGTCTCAGAGTCTCTGTGTCTCTGCGTCTCAGTGTCTCTGTGTCACTGCGACTCTGCGTCTCTGCGTCTCAGAGTCTCTGTGTCTCTGCGTCTCTGCGTCTCAGAGTCTCTGTGTCTCTGCGTCTCTGCGTCTCAGAGTCTCTGTGTCTCTGCGTCTCTGTGTCTCTGCGTCTCAGAGTGTCTGTGTCTCTGCGTCTCTGCGTCTCTGCGTCTCAGAGTCTCTGCGTCTCTGCGTCTCTGCGTCTCAGAGTCTCTGTGTCTCTGCGTCTCAGAGTCTCTGTGTCTCTGCGTCTCTGTGTCTCTGCGTCTCAGAGTCTCTGTGTCTCTGCGTCTCAGAGTCTCTGCGTCTCTGCGTCTCAGAGTCTCTGTGTCTCTGCGTCTCTGCGTCTCAGGGTCTCTGTGTCTCTGTGTCTCGGCGTCTCTGCGTCTCAGAGTCTCTGTGTCTCTGCGTCTCTGCGTCTCAGAGTCTCAGAGTCTCTGTGTCTCTGCGTCTCTGCGTCTCTGCGTCTCAGAGTCTCTGTGTCTCTGCGTCTCAGAGTCTCTGTGTCTCTGCGTCTCTGTGTCTCTGCGTCTCAGAGTCTCTGTGTCTCTGCGTCTCAGAGTCTCTGTGTCTCTGCATCTCTGCGTCTCTGCGTCTCAGAGTCTCTGTGTCTCTGCATCTCTGCGTCTCAGGGTCTCTGTGTCTCTGTGTCTCGGCGTCTCTGCGTCTCAGAGTCTCTGTGTCTCTGCGTCTCTGCGTCTCAGAGTCTCAGAGTCTCTGTGTCTCTGCGTCTCTGCGTCTCTGCGTCTCAGAGTCTCTGCGTCTCTGCGTCTCTGCGTCGCTGCATCTCAGAGTCTCTGTGTCTCTGCGTCTCAGAGTCTCTGCGTCTCTGCGTCTCTGCGTCTCTGCGTCTCTGCGTCTCAGAGTCTCTGCGTCTCTGCGTCTCTGCGTCTCTGCGTCTCAGAGTCTCTCTGTCTCTGCGTCTCTGCGTCTCAGAGTCTCTGTGTCTCTGCGTCTCTGCGTCTTGCGTCTCAGAGTCTCTGTGTCTCTGCGTCACTGCGTCTCTGCGTCTCAGAGTCTCAGAGTCTCTGCGTCTCTGCGTCTCTGCGCCTGTGCGTCTCAGAGACTCTGCGTCTCTGCGTCTCTGCGTCTCAGAGTCTCTGTGTCTCTGCGTCTCTTTGTCTCAGAGTCTCTGCGTCTAAGAGTCTCTGCGTCTAAGAGTCTCTGTGTCTCTGCGTCTCTGCGTCTCAGAGTCTCTGTGTCTCAGAGTCCCTGCGTCGCTGCGTCTCAGAGTCTCTGTGTCTCTGCATCTCTGCGTCACTGCGTCTCAGAGTCTCTGTGTCTCTGCGTCTCGGAGTCTCTGCGTCTCTGAGTCTCTGCGCCTCAGAATCTCTGTGTCTCTGCATCTCTGCGTCTCTGCGTCTCAGAGTCTCTGTGTCTCTGTGTCTCTGCGTCTCAGAGTCTCTGTGTCTCTGCGTCTCTGCGTCTCAGAGTCTCTGCGTCTCTGAGTCTCTGCGTCTCAGAGTCTCTGCGTCTCTGCGTCTCTGCGTCTCAGAGTCTCTGTGTCTCTGCGTCTCTGCATCTCTGCGTCTCAGAGTCTCTGTGTCTCTGCGTCTCTGCGTCTCAGAGTCTCTGTGTCTCTGCGTCTCTGTGTCTCTGTGTATCTGCGTCTCTGCGTCTCAGTGTCTCTGCGTCTCTGCGTCTCAGGGTCTCTGTGTCTCTGCGTCTCTGCGTCTCACAGTCTCTGCGTCTCTGCGTCTCTGCGTCTCAGAGTCTCTCTGTCTCTGCGTCTCTGCGTCTCAGAGTCTCTGCGTCTCTGCGTCTCAGAGTCTCTGCGTCTCTGCGTCTCAGAGTCTCTGTGTCTCTGCGTCTCTGCGTCTCAGAGTCTCTGTGTCTCTGCGTCTCTGCGTCTCAGAGTCTCTGTGTCTCTGCGTCTCTGTGTCTCTGTGTATCTGCGTCTCTGCGTCTCTGCGTCTCAGGGTCTCTGTGTCTCTGCGTCTCTGCGTCTCTGCGTCTCAGAGTCTCTGCGTCTCTGCGTCTCTGCGTCTCAGAGTCTCTGCGTCTCTGCGTCTCAGAGTCTCTGCATCTCAGAGTCTCTGTGACTCTGCGTCTCTGCGTTTCAGAGTCCCTGTGTCTCTGCGTCCCTGCGTCTCAGAGTCTCTGTGTCTCTGCGTCTCAGAGTCTCTGCGTCTCTGCGTCTAGAGTCTCTGTGTCTCTGTGTCTCTGCGTCTCTGCGTCTCTGCGTCTCAGAGTCTCTGCGTCTCTGCGTCTCAGAGTCTCTGTGTCTCCGCGTCTCTGCGTCACTGCGTCTCTGCGTCTCAGAGTCTCTGTGTCTCTGCGTCTCAGAGTCTCTGCGTCTCTGCGTCTCTGTGTCTCTGCGTCTCTGCGTCTCTGCGTCTGTGCGTCTCAGAGTGTCCGCGTCTCTGCGTCTCAGGGTCTCTGTGTCTCTGCGTCTCTACGTCTCAGAGTCTCTGTGTCTCTGTGTCTCTGCGTCTCTGCGCCTCTGCGTCTCAGAGTCTCTGTGTCTCTGCGTCTCTGCGTCTCTGCGTCTCAGAGTCTCAGAGTCTCTGTGTCTCTGCGTCTCTGCGTCTCAGAGTCTCTGAGTCTCTGCATCTCTGTGTCTCTGCATCTCTGCGTCTCAGAGTCTCTGTGTCTCTGTGTCTCTGCGTCTCTGCGTCTCTGCGTCTCAGAGTCTCTGTGTCTCTGCGTCTCTGCGTCGCTGCGTCACAGAGTTTCTGTGTCTCAGCGTCTCTGCGTCTCTGCGTCTCTGCGTCTCAGAGTCTCTTTGTCTCTGCGTCTCAGAGTCTCTGCGTCTCTGTGTCTCAGAGTCTCTGCGTCTCACAGTCTCTGCGTCTCAGAGTCTCTGCGTCTCTGCGTCTCTGCGTCTCAGAGTCTCTGCGTCTCTGCGTCTCAGAGTCTCTGCGTCTCTGCGTCTCAGAGTCTCTGTGTCTCTGCGTCTCTGCGTCTCAGAGTCTCTGTGTCTCTGCGTCTCAGTGTCTCTGCGTCTCTGCGTCTCAGAGTCTCTGTGTCTCTGCGTCTCTGCGTCTCAGAGTCTCTGTGTCTCTGCGTCTCAGTGTCTCTGTGTCACTGCGACTCTGCGTCTCAGAGTCTCTGTGTCTCTGTGTCTCTGCGTCTCTGCGTCTCAGAGTCTCTGCGTCTCAGAGTCTCTGTGTCTCTGCGTCTCTGTGTCTCTGTGTCTCTGCGTCTCTGCGTCTCAGAGTCTCTGTGTCTCTGCGTCTCAGTGTCTCTGTGTCACTGCGACTCTGCGTCTCTGCGTCTCAGAGTCTCTGTGTCTCTGCGTCTCTGCGTCTCAGAGTCTCTGTGTCCCTGCGTCTCTGCGTCTCAGAGTCTCTGTGTCTCTGCGTCTCTGCGTCTCAGAGTCTCTGTGTCCCTGCGTCTCTGCGTCTCAGAGTCTCTGTGTCTCTGCGTCTCTGTGTCTCTGCGTCTCAGAGTGTCTGTGTCTCTGCGTCTCTGCGTCTCTGCGTCTCAGAGTCTCTGCGTCTCTGCGTCTCTGCCTCTCAGAGTCTCTGCGTCTAAGAGTCTCTACGTCTCTGCGTCTCTGCGTCTCAGAGTCTCTGTGTCTCTGCGTCTCTGCGTCTCAGAGTCTCTGTGTCTCTGCGTCTCTGCGTCGCTGCATCTCAGAGTCTCTGTGTCTATGCGTCTCAGAGTCTCTGCGTCTCAGCGTCTCAGAGTCTCTGCGTCTCTGCGTCTCTGCGTCTCAGAGTCTCTCTGTCTCTGCGTCTCTGCGTCTCAGAGTCTCTGTGTCTCTGCGTCTCTGCGTCTTGCGTCTCAGAGTCTCTGTGTCTCTGCGTCACTGCGTCTCTGCGTCTCAGAGTCTCAGAGTCTCTGCGTCTCTGCGTCTCTGCGTCTGTGCGTCTCAGAGACTCTGCGTCTCTGCGTCTCTGCGTCTCAGAGTCTCTGTGTCTCTGCGTCTCTTTGTCTCAGAGTCTCTGCGTCTAAGAGTCTCTGCGTCTAAGAGTCTCTGTGTCTCTGCGTCTCTGCATCTCAGAGTCTCTGTGTCTCAGAGTCCCTGCGTCGCTGCGTCTCAGAGTCTCTGTGTCTCTGCATCTCTGCGTCACTGCGTCTCAGAGTCTCTGTGTCTCTGCGTCTCGGAGTCTCTGCGTCTCTGAGTCTCTGCGCCTCAGAATCTCTGTGTCTCTGCATCTCTGCGTCTCTGCGTCTCAGAGTCTCTGTGTCTCTGCGTCTCTGCGTCTCAGAGTCTCTGTGTCTCTGCATCTCTGCGTCTCTGCGTCTCAGAGTCTCTGTGTCTCTGCGTCTCTGCGTCTCAGAGTCTCTGTGTCTCTGCATCTCTGCGTCTCTGCGTCTCAGAGTCTCTGTGTCTCTGCATCTCTGCGTCTCTGCGTCTCAGAGTCTCTGCGTCTCAGAGTCTCAGAGTCTCAGAGTCTCAGAGTCTCTGCGTCTCTGCGTCTCTGCGTCTCTGCGTCTCAGAGTCTCTGTGTCTCTGCGTCTCTGCGTCTCTGCGTCTCAGAGTCTCAGAGTCTCTGTGTCTCTGCGTCTCTGCGTCTCAGAGTCTCTGAGTCTCTGCGTCTCTGTGTCTCTGCATCTCTGCGTCTCAGAGTCTCTGTGTCTCTGTGTCTCTGCGTCTCTGCGTCTCTGCGTCTCAGAGTCTCTGTGTCTCTGCGTCTCTGCGTCGCTGCGTCACAGAGTTTCTGTGTCTCAGCGTCTCTGCGTCTCTGCGTCTCAGAGTCTCTTTGTCTCTGCGTCTCAGAGTCTCTGCGTCTCTGTGTCTCAGAGTCTCTGCGTCTCACAGTCTCTGCGTCTCAGAGTCTCTGCGTCTCTGCGTCTCTGCGTCTCAGAGTCTCTGCGTCTCTGCGTCTCAGAGTCTCTGCGTCTCTGCGTCTCAGAGTCTCTGTGTCTCTGCGTCTCTGCGTCTCAGAGTCTCTGTGTCTCTGCGTCTCAGTGTCTCTGCGTCTCTGCGTCTCAGAGTCTCTGTGTCTCTGCGTCTCTGCGTCTCAGAGTCTCTGTGTCTCTGCGTCTCAGTGTCTCTGTGTCACTGCGACTCTGCGTCTCAGAGTCTCTGTGTCTCTGTGTCTCTGCGTCTCTGCGTCTCAGAGTCTCTGCGTCTCAGAGTCTCTGTGTCTCTGCGTCTCTGTGTCTCTGTGTCTCAGAGTCTCTGTGTCTCTGCGTCTCTGTGTCTCTGCGTCTCTGCGTCTCAGAGTCTCTGTGTCTCTGCGTCTCAGTGTCTCTGTGTCACTGCGACTCTGCGTCTCTGCGTCTCAGAGTCTCTGTGTCTCTGCGTCTCTGCGTCTCAGAGTCTCTGTGTCTCTGCGTCTCTGCGTCTCAGAGTCTCTGTGTCTCTGCGTCTCTGTGTCTCTGCGTCTCAGAGTGTCTGTGTCTCTGCGTCTCTGCGTCTCTGCGTCTCAGAGTCTCTGCGTCTCTGCGTCTCTGCGTCTCAGAGTCTCTGTGTCTCTGCGTCTCAGAGTCTCTGTGTCTCTGCGTCTCTGTGTCTCTGCGTCTCAGAGTCTCTGTGTCTCTGCGTCTCAGAGTCTCTGCGTCTCTGCGTCTCAGAGTCTCTGTGTCTCTGCGTCTCTGCGTCTCAGGGTCTCTGTGTCTCTGTGTCTCGGCGTCTCTGCGTCTCAGAGTCTCTGTGTCTCTGCGTCTCTGCGTCTCAGAGTCTCAGAGTCTCTGTGTCTCTGCGTCTCTGCGTCTCTGCGTCTCAGAGTCTCTGTGTCTCTGCGTCTCAGAGTCTCTGTGTCTCTGCGTCTCTGTGTCTCTGCGTCTCAGAGTCTCTGTGTCTCTGCGTCTCAGAGTCTCTGTGTCTCTGCATCTCTGCGTCTCTGCGTCTCAGAGTCTCTGTGTCTCTGCATCTCTGCGTCTCAGGGTCTCTGTGTCTCTGTGTCTCGGCGTCTCTGCGTCTCAGAGTCTCTGTGTCTCTGCGTCTCTGCGTCTCAGAGTCTCAGAGTCTCTGTGTCTCTGCGTCTCTGCGTCTCTGCGTCTCAGAGTCTCTGCGTCTCTGCCTCTCAGAGTCTCTGCGTCTAAGAGTCTCTACGTCTCTGCGTCTCTGCGTCTCAGAGTCTCTGTGTCTCTGCGTCTCTGCGTCTCAGAGTCTCTGTGTCTCTGCGTCTCTGCGTCGCTGCATCTCAGAGTCTCTGTGTCTCTGCGTCTCAGAGTCTCTGCGTCTCTGCGTCTCTGCGTCTCAGAGTCTCTGCGTCTCTGCGTCTCTGCGTCTCTGCGTCTCAGAGTCTCTCTGTCTCTGCGTCTCTGCGTCTCAGAGTCTCTGTGTCTCTGCGTCTCTGCGTCTTGCGTCTCAGAGTCTCTGTGTCTCTGCGTCACTGCGTCTCTGCGTCTCAGAGTCTCAGAGTCTCTGCGTCTCTGCGTCTCTGCGTCTGTGCGTCTCAGAGACTCTGCGTCTCTGCGTCTCTGCGTCTCAGAGTCTCTGTGTCTCTGCGTCTCTTTGTCTCAGAGTCTCTGCGTCTAAGAGTCTCTGCGTCTAAGAGTCTCTGTGTCTCTGCGTCTCTGCGTCTCAGAGTCTCTGTGTCTCAGAGTCCCTGCGTCGCTGCGTCTCAGAGTCTCTGTGTCTCTGCATCTCTGCGTCACTGCGTCTCAGAGTCTCTGTGTCTCTGCGTCTCGGAGTCTCTGCGTCTCTGAGTCTCTGCGCCTCAGAATCTCTGTGTCTCTGCATCTCTGCGTCTCTGCGTCTCAGAGTCTCTGTGTCTCTGTGTCTCTGCGTCTCAGAGTCTCGGTGTCTCTGCGTCTCTGCGTCTCAGAGTCTCTGCGTCTCTGAGTCTCTGCGTCTCAGAGTCTCTGTGTCTCTGCGTCTCTGCGTCTCTGCGTCTCAGAGTCTCTGTGTCTCTGCGTCTCTGCATCTCTGCGTCTCAGAGTCTCTGTGTCTCTGCGTCTCTGCGTCTCAGAGTCTCTGTGTCTCTGCGTCTCTGTGTCTCTGTGTATCTGCGTCTCTGCGTCTCAGTGTCTCTGCGTCTCTGCGTCTCAGGGTCTCTGTGTCTCTGCGTCTCTGCGTCTCACAGTCTCTGCGTCTCTGCGTCTCTGCGTCTCTGCGTCTCAGAGTCTCTCTGTCTCTGCGTCTCTGCGTCTCAGAGTCTCTGCGTCTCTGCGTCTCAGAGTCTCTGCGTCTCAGAGTCTCTGTGTCTCTGCGTCTCTGCGTCTCAGAGTCTCTGTGTCTCTGCGTCTCTGCGTCTCAGAGTCTCTGTGTCTCTGCGTCTCTGTGTCTCTGTGTATCTGCGTCTCTGCGTCTCTGCGTCTCAGGGTCTCTGTGTCTCTGCGTCTCTGCGTCTCTGCGTCTCAGAGTCTCTGCGTCTCTGCGTCTCAGAGTCTCTGCGTCTCTGCGTCTCAGAGTCTCTGCATCTCAGAGTCTCTGTGACTCTGCGTCTCTGCGTTTCAGAGTCCCTGTGTCTCTGCGTCCCTGCGTCTCAGAGTCTCTGTGTCTCTGCGTCTCAGAGTCTCTGCGTCTCTGCGTCTAGAGTCTCTGTGTCTCTGCGTCTCTGCGTCTCTGCGTCTCAGAGTCTCTGCGTCTCTGCGTCTCAGAGTCTCTGTGTCTCTGCGTCTCTGCGTCACTGCGTCTCTGCGTCTCAGAGTCTCTGTGTCTCTGCGTCTCAGAGTCTCTGCGTCTCTGCGTCTCTGTGTCTCTGCGTCTCTGCGTCTCTGCGTCTGTGCGTCTCAGAGTGTCCGCGTCTCTGCGTCTCAGGGTCTCTGTGTCTCTGCGTCTCTACGTCTCAGAGTCTCTGTGTCTCTGTGTCTCTGCGTCTCTGCGCCTCTGCGTCTCAGAGTCTCTGTGTCTCTGCGTCTCTGCGTCTCTGCGTCTCAGACTCTCAGAGTCTCTGTGTCCCTGCGTCTCTGCGTCTCAGAGTCTCTGAGTCTCTGCATCTCTGTGTCTCTGCATCTCTACGTCTCAGAGTCTCTGTGTCTCTGTGTCTCTGCGTCTCTGCGCCTCTGCGTCTCAGAGTCTCTGTGTCTCTGCGTCTCTGCGTCTCAGAGTCTCAGAGTCTCTGTGTCTCTGCGTCTCTGCGTCTCAGAGTCTCTGAGTCTCTGCATCTCTGTGTCTCTGCATCTCTGCGTCTCAGAGTCTCTGTGTCTCTGCGTCTCTGCGTCTCTGCGTCTCAGAGTCTCTGTGTCTCTGCGTCTCTGCGTCGCTGCGTCACAGAGTTTCTGTGTCTCAGCGTCTCTGCGTCTCTGCGTCTCTGCGTCTCAGAGTCTCTTTGTCTCTGCGTCTCAGAGTCTCTGCGTCTCTGTGTCTCAGAGTCTCTGCGTCTCACAGTCTCTGCGTCTCAGAGTCTCTGCGTCTCTGCGTCTCTGCGTCTCAGAGTCTCTGCGTCTCTGCGTCTCAGAGTCTCTGCGTCTCTGCGTCTCAGAGTCTCTGTGTCTCTGCGTCTCTGCGTCTCAGAGTCTCTGTGTCTCTGCGTCTCAGTGTCTCTGCGTCTCTGCGTCTCAGAGTCTCTGTGTCTCTGCGTCTCTGCGTCTCAGAGTCTCTGTGTCTCTGCGTCTCAGTGTCTCTGTGTCACTGCGACTCTGCGTCTCAGAGTCTCTGTGTCTCTGTGTCTCTGCGTCTCTGCGTCTCAGAGTCTCTGCGTCTCAGAGTCTCTGTGTCTCTGCGTCTCTGTGTCTCTGTGTCTCAGAGTCTCTGTGTCTCTGCGTCTCTGTGTCTCTGCGTCTCTGCGTCTCAGGGTCTCTGTGTCTCTGCGTCTCTGCGTCTCAGAGTCTCTGTGTCTCTGCGTCTCAGTGTCTCTGTGTCACTGCGACTCTGCGTCTCTGCGTCTCAGAGTCTCTGTGTCTCTGCGTCTCTGCGTCTCAGAGTCTCTGTGTCTCTGCGTCTCTGCGTCTCAGAGTCTCTGTGTCTCTGCGTCTCTGTGTCTCTGCGTCTCAGAGTGTCTGTGTCTCTGCGTCTCTGCGTCTCTGCGTCTCAGAGTCTCTGCGTCTCTGCGTCTCTGCGTCTCAGAGTCTCTGTGTCTCTGCGTCTCTGTGTCTCTGCGTCTCAGAGTCTCTGTGTCTCTGCGTCTCAGAGTCTCTGCGTCTCTGCGTCTCTGCGTCTCAGAGTCTCTGTGTCTCTGCGTCTCTGCGTCTCAGGGTCTCTGTGTCTCTGTGTCTCGGCGTCTCTGCGTCTCAGAGTCTCTGTGTCTCTGCGTCTCTGCGTCTCAGAGTCTCAGAGTCTCTGTGTCTCTGCGTCTCTGCGTCTCTGCGTCTCAGAGTCTCTGTGTCTCTGCGTCTCAGAGTCTCTGTGTCTCTGCGTCTCTGTGTCTCTGCGTCTCAGAGTCTCTGTGTCTCTGCGTCTCAGAGTCTCTGCGTCTCAGAGTCTCTGTGTCTCTGCGTCTCAGAGTCTCTGTGTCTCTGCATCTCTGCGTCTCTGCGTCTCAGAGTCTCTGTGTCTCTGCATCTCTGCGTCTCAGGGTCTCTGTGTCTCTGTGTCTCGGCGTCTCTGCGTCTCAGAGTCTCTGTGTCTCTGCGTCTCTGCGTCTCAGAGTCTCAGAGTCTCTGTGTCTCTGCGTCTCTGCGTCTCTGCGTCTCTGCCTCTCAGAGTCTCTGCGTCTAAGAGTCTCTACGTCTCTGCGTCTCTGCGTCTCAGAGTCTCTGTGTCTCTGCGTCTCTGCGTCTCAGAGTCTCTGTGTCTCTGCGTCTCTGCGTCGCTGCATCTCAGAGTCTCTGTGTCTCTGCGTCTCAGAATCTCTGCGTCTCTGCGTCTCTGCGTCTCTGCGTCTCAGAGTCTCTGCGTCTCTGCGTCTCTGCGTCTCTGCGTCTCAGAGTCTCTCTGTCTCTGCGTCTCTGCGTCTCAGAGTCTCTGTGTCTCTGCGTCTCTGCGTCTTGCGTCTCAGAGTCTCTGTGTCTCTGCGTCACTGCGTCTCTGCGTCTCAGAGTCTCAGAGTCTCTGCGTCTCTGCGTCTCTGCGTCTGTGCGTCTCAGAGACTCTGCGTCTCTGCGTCTCTGCGTCTCAGAGTCTCTGTGTCTCTGCGTCTCTTTGTCTCAGAGTCTCTGCGTCTAAGAGTCTCTGCGTCTAAGAGTCTCTGTGTCTCTGCGTCTCTGCGTCTCAGAGTCTCTGTGTCTCAGAGTCCCTGCGTCGCTGCGTCTCAGAGTCTCTGTGTCTCTGCATCTCTGCGTCACTGCGTCTCAGAGTCTCTGTGTCTCTGCGTCTCGGAGTCTCTGCGTCTCTGAGTCTCTGCGCCTCAGAATCTCTGTGTCTCTGCATCTCTGCGTCTCTGCGTCTCAGAGTCTCTGTGTCTCTGTGTCTCTGCGTCTCAGAGTCTCTGTGTCTCTGCGTCTCTGCGTCTCAGAGTCTCTGCGTCTCTGAGTCTCTGCGTCTCAGAGTCTCTGTGTCTCTGCGTCTCTGCGTCTCTGCGTCTCAGAGTCTCTGTGTCTCTGCGTCTCTGCATCTCTGCGTCTCAGAGTCTCTGTGTCTCTGCGTCTCTGCGTCTCAGAGTCTCTGTGTCTCTGCGTCTCTGTGTCTCTGTGTATCTGCGTCTCTGCGTCTCAGTGTCTCTGCGTCTCTGCGTCTCAGGGTCTCTGTGTCTCTGCGTCTCTGCGTCTCACAGTCTCTGCGTCTCTGCGTCTCTGCGTCTCTGCGTCTCAGAGTCTCTCTGTCTCTGCGTCTCTGCGTCTCAGAGTCTCTGCGTCTCTGCGTCTCAGAGTCTCTGCGTCTCTGCGTCTCAGAGTCTCTGTGTCTCTGCGTCTCTGCGTCTCAGAGTCTCTGTGTCTCTGCGTCTCTGCGTCTCAGAGTCTCTGCGTCTCTGCGTCTCAGAGTCTCTGCGTCTCTGCGTCTCAGAGTCTCTGCATCTCAGAGTCTCTGTGACTCTGCGTCTCTGCGTTTCAGAGTCCCTGTGTCTCTGCGTCCCTGCGTCTCAGAGTCTCTGTGTCTCTGCGTCTCTGCGTCTCAGAGTCTCTGCGTCTCTGCGTCTCAGAGTCTCTGTGTCTCTGCGTCTATGCGTCACTGCGTCTCTGCGTCTCTGCGTCTCAGAGTCTCTGTGTCTCTGCGTCTCAGAGTCTCTGTGTCTCTGCGTCTCTGCGTCTCTGCGTCTCAGAGTCTCTGTGTCTCTGTGTCTCTGCGTCTCTGCGTCTCAGAGTCTCTGTGTCTCTGCGTCTCAGTGTCTCTGTGTCACTGCGACTCTGCGTCTCTGCGTCTCAGAGTCTCTGTGTCTCTGTGTCTCTGCGTCTCTGCGTCTCAGAGTCTCTGTGCCTCTGCGTCTCTGCGTCTCTGCGTCTCAGAGTCTCTGTGTCTCTGCGTCTCTGTGTCTCTGTGTCTCAGAGTCTCTGTGTCTCTGCGTCTCTGTGTCTCTGCGTCTCTGCGTCTCAGGGTCTCTGTGTCTCTGCGTCTCTGCATCTCAGAGTCTCTGTGTCTCTGCGTCTCAGTGTCTCTGTGTCACTGCGACTCTGCGTCTCTGCGTCTCAGAGTCTCTGTGTCTCTGCGTCTCTGCGTCTCTGCGTCTCAGAGTCTCTGTGTCTCTGCGTCTCTGCGTCTCTGCGTCTCAGAGTCTCTGTGTCTCTGCGTCTCTGTGTCTCTGTGTCTCAGAGTCTCTGTGTCTCTGCGTCTCTGTGTCTCTGCGTCTCTGCGTCTCAGGGTCTCTGTGTCTCTGCGTCTCTGCATCTCAGAGTCTCTGTGTCTCTGCGTCTCAGTGTCTCTGTGTCACTGCGACTCTGCGTCTCTGCGTCTCAGAGTCTCTGTGTCTCTGCGTCTCTGCGTCTCAGAGTCTCTATGTCTCTGCGTCTCTGCGTCTCAGAGTCTCTGTGTCTCTGCGTCTCTGTGTCTCTGCGTCTCAGAGTGTCTGTTTCTCTGTGTCTCTGCGTCTCTGCATCTCAGAGTCTCTGCCTCTCTGCGTCTCTGCGTCTCAGAGTCTCTGTGTCTCTGCGTCTCAGAGTCTCTGTGTCTCTGCGTCTCTGTGTCTCTGCGTCTCAGAGTCTCTGTGTCTCTGCGTCTCAGAGTCTCTGTGTCTCTGCGTCTCTGCGTCTCAGAGTCTCTGTGTCTCTGCGTCTCTGCGTCTCAGGGTCTCTGTGTCTCGGTGTCTCTGCGTCTCAGAGTCTCAGAGTCTCTGTGTCTCTGCGTCTCTGCGTCTCTGCGTCTCAGAGTCTCTGTGTCTCTGCGTCTCAGAGTCTCTGTGTCTCTGCGTCTCTGTGTCTCTGCGTCTCAGAGTCTCTGTGTCTCTGCGTCTCAGAGTCTCTGTGTCTCTGCGTCTCTGCGTCTCAGAGTCTCTGTGTCTCTGCGTCTTTGCGTCTCAGGGTCTCTGTGTCTCTGTGTCTCGGCGTCTCTGCGTCTCAGAGTCTCTGTGTCTCTGCGTCTCTGTGTCTCAGAGTCTCAGAGTCTCTGCGTCTCTGCGTCTCTGCGTCTCAGAGTCTCTGCGTCTCTGCGTCTCTGCCTCTGAGAGTCTCTGCGTCTAAGAGTCTCTACGTCTCTGCGTCTCTGCGTCTCAGAGTCTCTGTGTCTCTGCGTCTCTGCGTCTCAGAGTCTCTGTGTCTCTGCGTCTCTGCGTCGCTGCATCTCAGAGTCTCTGTGTCTCTGCGTCTCAGAGTCTCTGCGTCTCTGCGTCTCTGCGTCTCTGCGTCTCAGAGTCTCTGCGTCTCTGCGTCTCTGCGTCTCAGAGTCTCTCTGTCTCTGCGTCTCTGCGTCTCAGAGTCTCTGTGTCTCTGCGTCTCTGCGTCTTGCGTCTCAGAGTCTCTGTGTCTCTGCGTCACTGCGTCTCTGCGTCTCAGAGTCTCAGAGTCTCTGCGTCTCTGCGTCTCTGCGTCTGTGCGTCTCAGAGACTCTGCGTCTCTGCGTCTCTGCGTCTCAGAGTCTCTGTGTCTCTGCGTCTCTGTGTCTCAGAGTCTCTGCGTCTAAGAGTCTCTGCGTCTAAGAGACTCTGTGTCTCTGCGTCTCTGCGTCTCAGAGTCTCTGTGTCTCAGAGTCCCTGCGTCGCTGCGTCTCAGAGTCTCTGTGTCTCTGCGTCTCGGAGTCTCTGCGTCTCTGAGTCTCTGCGCCTCAGAATCTCTGTGTCTCTGCATCTCTGCGTCTCTGCGTCTCAGAGTCTCTGTGTCTCTGTGTCTCTGCGTCTCTGCGTCTCTGCGTCTCAGAGTCTCTGCGTCTCTGAGTCTCTGCGGCTCAGAGTCTCTCTGTCTCTGCGTCTCTGCTTCTCTGCGTCTCAGAGTCTCTGTGTCTCTGCGTCTCTGCATCGCTGCGTCTCAGAGTCTCTGTGTCTCTGCGTCTCTGCATCACTGCGTCTCAGAGTCTCTGCGTCTCTGCGTCTCTGCGTCTCAGAGTCTCTGCGTCTCTGCGTCTCAGAGTCTCTGCGTCTCTGCGTCTCAGAGTCTCTGTGTCTCTGCGTCTCTGCGTCTCAGAGTCTCAGAGTCTCAGAGTCTCTGTGTCTCTGCGTCTCTGCGTCTCAGAGTCTCTGAGTCTCTGCATCTCTGTGTCTCTGCGTCTCTGCGTCTCTGTGTCTCTGTGTCTCTGCGTCTCTGCGTCTCAGAGTCTCTGTGTCTCTGCGTCTCTGCGTCGCTGCGTCTCAGAGTCTCTGTGTCTCAGCGTCTCGGCGTCTCTGCGTCTCAGAGTCTCTGCGTCTCTGTGGCTCAGAGTCTCTGCGTCTCTGCGTCTCAGAGTCTCTGCGTCTCTGCGTCTCAGAGTCTCTGCGTCTCTGCGTCTCAGAGTCTCTGTGTCTCTGCGTCTCTGCGTCTCAGAGTCTCAGTGTCTCTGTGTCTCTGCGTCTCAGTGTCTCTGTGTCACTGCGACTCTGCGTCTCTGCGTCTCAGAGTCTCTGTGTCTCTGCGTCTCTGCGTCTCAGAGTCTCTGTGTCTCTGCGTCTCTGCATCTCAGAGTCTCTGTGTCTCTGCGTCTCTGCGTCTCAGAGTCTCTGTGTCTCTGCGTCTCTGCGTCTCAGAGTCTCTGTGTCTCTGCGTCTCTGCGTCTCAGAGTCTCTGTGTCTCTGCGTCTCTGTGTCTCTGTGTCTCAGAGTCTCTGTGTCTCTGCGTCTCTGTGTCTCTGCGTCTCTGCGTCTCTGCGTCTCAGAGTCTCTGCGTCTCTGCGTCTCAGAGTCTCTGCGTCTCTGCGTCTCAGAGTCTCTGTGTCTCTGCGTCTCTGCGTCTCAGAGTCTCTGTGTCTCTGCGTCTCAGTGTCTCTGCGTCTCTGCGTCTCAGAGTCTCTGTGTCTCTGCGTCTCTGCGTCTCAGTGTCTCTGTGTCTCTGCGTCTCAGCGTCTCTGTGTCACTGCGACTCTGCGTCTCTGCGTCTCAGAGTCTCTGTGTCTCTGTGTCTCTGTGTCTCTGCGTCTCTGCGTCTCAGAGTCTCTGTGTCTCTGCGTCTCTGCGTCTCTGCGTCTCAGAGTCTCTGTGTCTCTGCGTCTCTGTGTCTCTGTGTCTCAGAGTCTCAGAGTCTCTGTGTCTCTGCGTCTCTGTGTCTCTGCGTCTCTGCGTCTCAGGGTCTCTGTGTCTCTGCGTCTCTGCATCTCAGAGTCTCTGTGTCTCTGCGTCTCAGTGTCTCTGTGTCACTGCGACTCTGCGTCTCTGCGTCTCAGAGTCTCTGTGTCTCTGCGTCTCTGCGTCTCAGAGTCTCTATGTCTCTGCGTCTCTGCGTCTCAGAGTCTCTGTGTCTCTGCGTCTCTGTGTCTCTGCGTCTCAGAGTGTCTGTTTCTCTGTGTCTCTGCGTCTCTGCGTCTCAGAGTCTCTGCCTCTCTGCGTCTCTGCGTCTCAGAGTCTCTGTGTCTCTGCGTCTCAGAGTCTCTGTGTCTCTGCGTCTCTGCGTCTCTGCGTCTCTGCGTCTCAGAGTCTCTGTGTCTCTGCGTCTCAGTGTCTCTGTGTCACTGCGACTCTGCGTCTCTGCGTCTCAGAGTCTCTGTGTCTCTGCGTCTCTGCGTCTCCGAGTCTCTATGTCTCTGCGTCTCTGCGTCTCAGAGTCTCTGTGTCTCTGCGTCTCTGTGTCTCTGCGTCTCAGAGTGTCTGTTTCTCTGTGTCTCTGCGTCTCTGCATCTCAGAGTCTCTGCCTCTCTGCGTCTCTGCGTCTCAGAGTCTCTGTGTCTCTGCGTCTCAGAGTCTCTGTGTCTCTGCGTCTCTGTGTCTCTGCGTCTCAGAGTCTCTGTGTCTCTGCGTCTCAGAGTCTCTGTGTCTCTGCGTCTCTGCGTCTCTGCGTCTCAGAGTCTCTGTGTCTCTGCGTCTCTGCGTCTCAGGGTCTCTGTGTCTCTGTGTCTCTGCGTCTCAGAGTCTCAGAGTCTCTGTGTCTCTGCGTCTCTGCGTCTCAGAGTCTCTTTGTCTCTGCGTCTCAGAGTCTCTGTGTCTCTGCGTCTCTGTGTCTCTGTGTCTCTGCGTCTCAGAGTCTCTGTGTCTCTGTGTCTCTGCGTCTCAGTGTCTCTGTGTCACTGCGACTCTGCGTCTCTGCGTCTCAGAGTCTCTGTGTCTCTGTGTCTCTGCGTCTCTGCGTCTCAGAGTCTCTGTGTCTCTGCGTCTCTGCGTCTCAGAGTCTCTGTGTCTCTGCGTCTCTGCGTCTCAGAGTCTCAGAGTCTCAGAGTCTCTGTGTCTCTGCGTCTCTGCGTCTCAGAGTCTCTGAGTCTCTGCATCTCTGTGTCTCTGCGTCTCTGCGTCTCTGTGTCTCTGTGTCTCTGCGTCTCTGCGTCTCAGAGTCTCTGTGTCTCTGCGTCTCTGCGTCGCTGCGTCTCAGAGTCTCTGTGTCTCAGCGTCTCGGCGTCTCTGCGTCTCAGAGTCTCTGCGTCTCTGTGGCTCAGAGTCTCTGCGTCTCTGCGTCTCAGAGTCTCTGCGTCTCTGCGTCTCAGAGTCTCTGCGTCTCTGCGTCTCAGAGTCTCTGTGTCTCTGCGTCTCTGCGTCTCAGAGTCTCAGTGTCTCTGTGTCTCTGCGTCTCAGTGTCTCTGTGTCACTGCGACTCTGCGTCTCTGCGTCTCAGAGTCTCTGTGTCTCTGCGTCTCAGAGTCTCTGTGTCTCTGCGTCTCTGTGTCTCTGCGTCTCAGAGTCTCTGTGTCTCTGCGTCTCAGAGTCTCTGTGTCTCTGCGTCTCTGCGTCTCAGAGTCTCTGTGTCTCTGCGTCTCTGCGTCTCAGGGTCTCTGTGTCTCGGTGTCTCTGCGTCTCAGAGTCTCAGAGTCTCTGTGTCTCTGCGTCTCTGCGTCTCTGCGTCTCAGAGTCTCTGTGTCTCTGCGTCTCAGAGTCTCTGTGTCTCTGCGTCTCTGTGTCTCTGCGTCTCAGAGTCTCTGTGTCTCTGCGTCTCAGAGTCTCTGTGTCTCTGCGTCTCTGCGTCTCAGAGTCTCTGTGTCTCTGCGTCTTTGCGTCTCAGGGTCTCTGTGTCTCTGTGTCTCGGCGTCTCTGCGTCTCAGAGTCTCTGTGTCTCTGCGTCTCTGTGTCTCAGAGTCTCAGAGTCTCTGCGTCTCTGCGTCTCTGCGTCTCAGAGTCTCTGCGTCTCTGCGTCTCTGCCTCTGAGAGTCTCTGCGTCTAAGAGTCTCTACGTCTCTGCGTCTCTGCGTCTCAGAGTCTCTGTGTCTCTGCGTCTCTGCGTCTCAGAGTCTCTGTGTCTCTGCGTCTCTGCGTCGCTGCATCTCAGAGTCTCTGTGTCTCTGCGTCTCAGAGTCTCTGCGTCTCTGCGTCTCTGCGTCTCTGCGTCTCAGAGTCTCTGCGTCTCTGCGTCTCTGCGTCTCAGAGTCTCTCTGTCTCTGCGTCTCTGCGTCTCAGAGTCTCTGTGTCTCTGCGTCTCTGCGTCTTGCGTCTCAGAGTCTCTGTGTCTCTGCGTCACTGCGTCTCTGCGTCTCAGAGTCTCAGAGTCTCTGCGTCTCTGCGTCTCTGCGTCTGTGCGTCTCAGAGACTCTGCGTCTCTGCGTCTCTGCGTCTCAGAGTCTCTGTGTCTCTGCGTCTCTGTGTCTCAGAGTCTCTGCGTCTAAGAGTCTCTGCGTCTAAGAGACTCTGTGTCTCTGCGTCTCTGCGTCTCAGAGTCTCTGTGTCTCAGAGTCCCTGCGTCGCTGCGTCTCAGAGTCTCTGTGTCTCTGCGTCTCGGAGTCTCTGCGTCTCTGAGTCTCTGCGCCTCAGAATCTCTGTGTCTCTGCATCTCTGCGTCTCTGCGTCTCAGAGTCTCTGTGTCTCTGTGTCTCTGCGTCTCTGCGTCTCTGCGTCTCAGAGTCTCTGCGTCTCTGAGTCTCTGCGGCTCAGAGTCTCTCTGTCTCTGCGTCTCTGCTTCTCTGCGTCTCAGAGTCTCTGTGTCTCTGCGTCTCTGCATCGCTGCGTCTCAGAGTCTCTGTGTCTCTGCGTCTCTGCATCACTGCGTCTCAGAGTCTCTGCGTCTCTGCGTCTCTGCGTCTCAGAGTCTCTGCGTCTCTGCGTCTCAGAGTCTCTGCGTCTCTGCGTCTCAGAGTCTCTGTGTCTCTGCGTCTCTGCGTCTCAGAGTCTCAGAGTCTCAGAGTCTCTGTGTCTCTGCGTCTCTGCGTCTCAGAGTCTCTGAGTCTCTGCATCTCTGTGTCTCTGCGTCTCTGCGTCTCTGTGTCTCTGTGTCTCTGCGTCTCTGCGTCTCAGAGTCTCTGTGTCTCTGCGTCTCTGCGTCGCTGCGTCTCAGAGTCTCTGTGTCTCAGCGTCTCGGCGTCTCTGCGTCTCAGAGTCTCTGCGTCTCTGTGGCTCAGAGTCTCTGCGTCTCTGCGTCTCAGAGTCTCTGCGTCTCTGCGTCTCAGAGTCTCTGCGTCTCTGCGTCTCAGAGTCTCTGTGTCTCTGCGTCTCTGCGTCTCAGAGTCTCAGTGTCTCTGTGTCTCTGCGTCTCAGTGTCTCTGTGTCACTGCGACTCTGCGTCTCTGCGTCTCAGAGTCTCTGTGTCTCTGCGTCTCTGCGTCTCAGAGTCTCTGTGTCTCTGCGTCTCTGCATCTCAGAGTCTCTGTGTCTCTGCGTCTCTGCGTCTCAGAGTCTCTGTGTCTCTGCGTCTCTGCGTCTCAGAGTCTCTGTGTCTCTGCGTCTCTGCGTCTCAGAGTCTCTGTGTCTCTGCGTCTCTGTGTCTCTGTGTCTCAGAGTCTCTGTGTCTCTGCGTCTCTGTGTCTCTGCGTCTCTGCGTCTCTGCGTCTCAGAGTCTCTGCGTCTCTGCGTCTCAGAGTCTCTGCGTCTCTGCGTCTCAGAGTCTCTGTGTCTCTGCGTCTCTGCGTCTCAGAGTCTCTGTGTCTCTGCGTCTCAGTGTCTCTGCGTCTCTGCGTCTCAGAGTCTCTGTGTCTCTGCGTCTCTGCGTCTCAGTGTCTCTGTGTCTCTGCGTCTCAGCGTCTCTGTGTCACTGCGACTCTGCGTCTCTGCGTCTCAGAGTCTCTGTGTCTCTGTGTCTCTGTGTCTCTGCGTCTCTGCGTCTCAGAGTCTCTGTGTCTCTGCGTCTCTGCGTCTCTGCGTCTCAGAGTCTCTGTGTCTCTGCGTCTCTGTGTCTCTGTGTCTCAGAGTCTCAGAGTCTCTGTGTCTCTGCGTCTCTGTGTCTCTGCGTCTCTGCGTCTCAGGGTCTCTGTGTCTCTGCGTCTCTGCATCTCAGAGTCTCTGTGTCTCTGCGTCTCAGTGTCTCTGTGTCACTGCGACTCTGCGTCTCTGCGTCTCAGAGTCTCTGTGTCTCTGCGTCTCTGCGTCTCAGAGTCTCTATGTCTCTGCGTCTCTGCGTCTCAGAGTCTCTGTGTCTCTGCGTCTCTGTGTCTCTGCGTCTCAGAGTGTCTGTTTCTCTGTGTCTCTGCGTCTCTGCGTCTCAGAGTCTCTGCCTCTCTGCGTCTCTGCGTCTCAGAGTCTCTGTGTCTCTGCGTCTCAGAGTCTCTGTGTCTCTGCGTCTCTGCGTCTCTGCGTCTCTGCGTCTCAGAGTCTCTGTGTCTCTGCGTCTCAGTGTCTCTGTGTCACTGCGACTCTGCGTCTCTGCGTCTCAGAGTCTCTGTGTCTCTGCGTCTCTGCGTCTCCGAGTCTCTATGTCTCTGCGTCTCTGCGTCTCAGAGTCTCTGTGTCTCTGCGTCTCTGTGTCTCTGCGTCTCAGAGTGTCTGTTTCTCTGTGTCTCTGCGTCTCTGCATCTCAGAGTCTCTGCCTCTCTGCGTCTCTGCGTCTCAGAGTCTCTGTGTCTCTGCGTCTCAGAGTCTCTGTGTCTCTGCGTCTCTGTGTCTCTGCGTCTCAGAGTCTCTGTGTCTCTGCGTCTCAGAGTCTCTGTGTCTCTGCGTCTCTGCGTCTCTGCGTCTCAGAGTCTCTGTGTCTCTGCGTCTCTGCGTCTCAGGGTCTCTGTGTCTCTGTGTCTCTGCGTCTCAGAGTCTCAGAGTCTCTGTGTCTCTGCGTCTCTGCGTCTCAGAGTCTCTTTGTCTCTGCGTCTCAGAGTCTCTGTGTCTCTGCGTCTCTGTGTCTCTGTGTCTCTGCGTCTCAGAGTCTCTGTGTCTCTGTGTCTCTGCGTCTCAGTGTCTCTGTGTCACTGCGACTCTGCGTCTCTGCGTCTCAGAGTCTCTGTGTCTCTGTGTCTCTGCGTCTCTGCGTCTCAGAGTCTCTGTGTCTCTGCGTCTCTGCGTCTCAGAGTCTCTGTGTCTCTGCGTCTCTGCGTCTCAGAGTCTCAGAGTCTCAGAGTCTCTGTGTCTCTGCGTCTCTGCGTCTCAGAGTCTCTGAGTCTCTGCATCTCTGTGTCTCTGCGTCTCTGCGTCTCTGTGTCTCTGTGTCTCTGCGTCTCTGCGTCTCAGAGTCTCTGTGTCTCTGCGTCTCTGCGTCGCTGCGTCTCAGAGTCTCTGTGTCTCAGCGTCTCGGCGTCTCTGCGTCTCAGAGTCTCTGCGTCTCTGTGGCTCAGAGTCTCTGCGTCTCTGCGTCTCAGAGTCTCTGCGTCTCTGCGTCTCAGAGTCTCTGCGTCTCTGCGTCTCAGAGTCTCTGTGTCTCTGCGTCTCTGCGTCTCAGAGTCTCAGTGTCTCTGTGTCTCTGCGTCTCAGTGTCTCTGTGTCACTGCGACTCTGCGTCTCTGCGTCTCAGAGTCTCTGTGTCTCTGCGTCTCAGAGTCTCTGTGTCTCTGCGTCTCTGTGTCTCTGCGTCTCAGAGTCTCTGTGTCTCTGCGTCTCAGAGTCTCTGTGTCTCTGCGTCTCTGCGTCTCAGAGTCTCTGTGTCTCTGCGTCTCTGCGTCTCAGGGTCTCTGTGTCTCGGTGTCTCTGCGTCTCAGAGTCTCAGAGTCTCTGTGTCTCTGCGTCTCTGCGTCTCTGCGTCTCAGAGTCTCTGTGTCTCTGCGTCTCAGAGTCTCTGTGTCTCTGCGTCTCTGTGTCTCTGCGTCTCAGAGTCTCTGTGTCTCTGCGTCTCAGAGTCTCTGTGTCTCTGCGTCTCTGCGTCTCAGAGTCTCTGTGTCTCTGCGTCTTTGCGTCTCAGGGTCTCTGTGTCTCTGTGTCTCGGCGTCTCTGCGTCTCAGAGTCTCTGTGTCTCTGCGTCTCTGTGTCTCAGAGTCTCAGAGTCTCTGCGTCTCTGCGTCTCTGCGTCTCAGAGTCTCTGCGTCTCTGCGTCTCTGCCTCTGAGAGTCTCTGCGTCTAAGAGTCTCTACGTCTCTGCGTCTCTGCGTCTCAGAGTCTCTGTGTCTCTGCGTCTCTGCGTCTCAGAGTCTCTGTGTCTCTGCGTCTCTGCGTCGCTGCATCTCAGAGTCTCTGTGTCTCTGCGTCTCAGAGTCTCTGCGTCTCTGCGTCTCTGCGTCTCTGCGTCTCAGAGTCTCTGCGTCTCTGCGTCTCTGCGTCTCAGAGTCTCTCTGTCTCTGCGTCTCTGCGTCTCAGAGTCTCTGTGTCTCTGCGTCTCTGCGTCTTGCGTCTCAGAGTCTCTGTGTCTCTGCGTCACTGCGTCTCTGCGTCTCAGAGTCTCAGAGTCTCTGCGTCTCTGCGTCTCTGCGTCTGTGCGTCTCAGAGACTCTGCGTCTCTGCGTCTCTGCGTCTCAGAGTCTCTGTGTCTCTGCGTCTCTGTGTCTCAGAGTCTCTGCGTCTAAGAGTCTCTGCGTCTAAGAGACTCTGTGTCTCTGCGTCTCTGCGTCTCAGAGTCTCTGTGTCTCAGAGTCCCTGCGTCGCTGCGTCTCAGAGTCTCTGTGTCTCTGCGTCTCGGAGTCTCTGCGTCTCTGAGTCTCTGCGCCTCAGAATCTCTGTGTCTCTGCATCTCTGCGTCTCTGCGTCTCAGAGTCTCTGTGTCTCTGTGTCTCTGCGTCTCTGCGTCTCTGCGTCTCAGAGTCTCTGCGTCTCTGAGTCTCTGCGGCTCAGAGTCTCTCTGTCTCTGCGTCTCTGCTTCTCTGCGTCTCAGAGTCTCTGTGTCTCTGCGTCTCTGCATCGCTGCGTCTCAGAGTCTCTGTGTCTCTGCGTCTCTGCATCACTGCGTCTCAGAGTCTCTGCGTCTCTGCGTCTCTGCGTCTCAGAGTCTCTGCGTCTCTGCGTCTCAGAGTCTCTGCGTCTCTGCGTCTCAGAGTCTCTGTGTCTCTGCGTCTCTGCGTCTCAGAGTCTCAGAGTCTCAGAGTCTCTGTGTCTCTGCGTCTCTGCGTCTCAGAGTCTCTGAGTCTCTGCATCTCTGTGTCTCTGCGTCTCTGCGTCTCTGTGTCTCTGTGTCTCTGCGTCTCTGCGTCTCAGAGTCTCTGTGTCTCTGCGTCTCTGCGTCGCTGCGTCTCAGAGTCTCTGTGTCTCAGCGTCTCGGCGTCTCTGCGTCTCAGAGTCTCTGCGTCTCTGTGGCTCAGAGTCTCTGCGTCTCTGCGTCTCAGAGTCTCTGCGTCTCTGCGTCTCAGAGTCTCTGCGTCTCTGCGTCTCAGAGTCTCTGTGTCTCTGCGTCTCTGCGTCTCAGAGTCTCAGTGTCTCTGTGTCTCTGCGTCTCAGTGTCTCTGTGTCACTGCGACTCTGCGTCTCTGCGTCTCAGAGTCTCTGTGTCTCTGCGTCTCTGCGTCTCAGAGTCTCTGTGTCTCTGCGTCTCTGCGTCTCAGAGTCTCTGTGTCTCTGCGTCTCTGCATCTCAGAGTCTCTGTGTCTCTGCGTCTCTGCGTCTCAGAGTCTCTGTGTCTCTGCGTCTCTGCGTCTCAGAGTCTCTGTGTCTCTGCGTCTCTGCGTCTCAGAGTCTCTGTGTCTCTGCGTCTCTGTGTCTCTGTGTCTCAGAGTCTCTGTGTCTCTGCGTCTCTGTGTCTCTGCGTCTCTGCGTCTCTGCGTCTCAGAGTCTCTGCGTCTCTGCGTCTCAGAGTCTCTGCGTCTCTGCGTCTCAGAGTCTCTGTGTCTCTGCGTCTCTGCGTCTCAGAGTCTCTGTGTCTCTGCGTCTCAGTGTCTCTGCGTCTCTGCGTCTCAGAGTCTCTGTGTCTCTGCGTCTCTGCGTCTCAGTGTCTCTGTGTCTCTGCGTCTCAGCGTCTCTGTGTCACTGCGACTCTGCGTCTCTGCGTCTCAGAGTCTCTGTGTCTCTGTGTCTCTGTGTCTCTGCGTCTCTGCGTCTCAGAGTCTCTGTGTCTCTGCGTCTCTGCGTCTCTGCGTCTCAGAGTCTCTGTGTCTCTGCGTCTCTGTGTCTCTGTGTCTCAGAGTCTCAGAGTCTCTGTGTCTCTGCGTCTCTGTGTCTCTGCGTCTCTGCGTCTCAGGGTCTCTGTGTCTCTGCGTCTCTGCATCTCAGAGTCTCTGTGTCTCTGCGTCTCAGTGTCTCTGTGTCACTGCGACTCTGCGTCTCTGCGTCTCAGAGTCTCTGTGTCTCTGCGTCTCTGCGTCTCAGAGTCTCTATGTCTCTGCGTCTCTGCGTCTCAGAGTCTCTGTGTCTCTGCGTCTCTGTGTCTCTGCGTCTCAGAGTGTCTGTTTCTCTGTGTCTCTGCGTCTCTGCGTCTCAGAGTCTCTGCCTCTCTGCGTCTCTGCGTCTCAGAGTCTCTGTGTCTCTGCGTCTCAGAGTCTCTGTGTCTCTGCGTCTCTGCGTCTCTGCGTCTCTGCGTCTCAGAGTCTCTGTGTCTCTGCGTCTCAGTGTCTCTGTGTCACTGCGACTCTGCGTCTCTGCGTCTCAGAGTCTCTGTGTCTCTGCGTCTCTGCGTCTCCGAGTCTCTATGTCTCTGCGTCTCTGCGTCTCAGAGTCTCTGTGTCTCTGCGTCTCTGTGTCTCTGCGTCTCAGAGTGTCTGTTTCTCTGTGTCTCTGCGTCTCTGCATCTCAGAGTCTCTGCCTCTCTGCGTCTCTGCGTCTCAGAGTCTCTGTGTCTCTGCGTCTCAGAGTCTCTGTGTCTCTGCGTCTCTGTGTCTCTGCGTCTCAGAGTCTCTGTGTCTCTGCGTCTCAGAGTCTCTGTGTCTCTGCGTCTCTGCGTCTCTGCGTCTCAGAGTCTCTGTGTCTCTGCGTCTCTGCGTCTCAGGGTCTCTGTGTCTCTGTGTCTCTGCGTCTCAGAGTCTCAGAGTCTCTGTGTCTCTGCGTCTCTGCGTCTCAGAGTCTCTTTGTCTCTGCGTCTCAGAGTCTCTGTGTCTCTGCGTCTCTGTGTCTCTGTGTCTCTGCGTCTCAGAGTCTCTGTGTCTCTGTGTCTCTGCGTCTCAGTGTCTCTGTGTCACTGCGACTCTGCGTCTCTGCGTCTCAGAGTCTCTGTGTCTCTGTGTCTCTGCGTCTCTGCGTCTCAGAGTCTCTGTGTCTCTGCGTCTCTGCGTCTCAGAGTCTCTGTGTCTCTGCGTCTCTGCGTCTCAGAGTCTCAGAGTCTCAGAGTCTCTGTGTCTCTGCGTCTCTGCGTCTCAGAGTCTCTGAGTCTCTGCATCTCTGTGTCTCTGCGTCTCTGCGTCTCTGTGTCTCTGTGTCTCTGCGTCTCTGCGTCTCAGAGTCTCTGTGTCTCTGCGTCTCTGCGTCGCTGCGTCTCAGAGTCTCTGTGTCTCAGCGTCTCGGCGTCTCTGCGTCTCAGAGTCTCTGCGTCTCTGTGGCTCAGAGTCTCTGCGTCTCTGCGTCTCAGAGTCTCTGCGTCTCTTCGTCTCAGAGTCTCTGCGTCTCTGCGTCTCAGAGTCTCTGTGTCTCTGCGTCTCTGCGTCTCAGAGTCTCAGTGTCTCTGTGTCTCTGCGTCTCAGTGTCTCTGTGTCACTGCGACTCTGCGTCTCTGCGTCTCAGAGTCTCTGTGTCTCTGCGTCTCTGCGTCTCAGAGTCTCTGTGTCTCTGCGTCTCTGCGTCTCAGAGTCTCTGTGTCTCTGCGTCTCTGCATCTCAGAGTCTCTGTGTCTCTGCGTCTCTGCGTCTCAGAGTCTCTGTGTCTCTGCGTCTCTGCGTCTCAGAGTCTCTGTCTCTCTGCGTCTCTGCGTCTCAGAGTCTCTGTGTCTCTGCGTCTCTGTGTCTCTGTGTCTCAGAGTCTCTGTGTCTCTGCGTCTCTGTGTCTCTGCGTCTCTGCGTCTCTGCGTCTCAGAGTCTCTGCGTCTCTGCGTCTCAGAGTCTCTGCGTCTCTGCGTCTCAGAGTCTCTGTGTCTCTGCGTCTCTGCGTCTCAGAGTCTCTGTGTCTCTGCGTCTCAGTGTCTCTGCGTCTCTGCGTCTCAGAGTCTCTGTGTCTCTGCGTCTCTGCGTCTCAGAGTCTCTGTGTCTCTGCGTCTCAGCGTCTCTGTGTCACTGCGACTCTGCGTCTCTGCGTCTCAGAGTCTCTGTGTCTCTGTGTCTCTGTGTCTCTGCGTCTCTGCGTCTCAGAGTCTCTGTGTCTCTGCGTCTCTGCGTCTCTGCGTCTCAGAGTCTCTGTGTCTCTGCGTCTCTGTGTCTCTGTGTCTCAGAGTCTCAGAGTCTCTGTGTCTCTGCGTCTCTGTGTCTCTGCGTCTCTGCGTCTCAGGGTCTCTGTGTCTCTGCGTCTCTGCATCTCAGAGTCTCTGTGTCTCTGCGTCTCAGTGTCTCTGTGTCACTGCGACTCTGCGTCTCTGCGTCTCAGAGTCTCTGTGTCTCTGCGTCTCTGCGTCTCAGAGTCTCTATGTCTCTGCGTCTCTGCGTCTCAGAGTCTCTGTGTCTCTTCGTCTCTGTGTCTCTGCGTCTCAGAGTGTCTGTTTCTCTGTGTCTCTGCGTCTCTGCGTCTCAGAGTCTCTGCCTCTCTGCGTCTCTGCGTCTCAGAGTCTCTGTGTCTCTGCGTCTCAGAGTCTCTGTGTCTCTGCGTCTCTGCGTCTCTGCGTCTCTGCGTCTCAGAGTCTCTGTGTCTCTGCGTCTCAGTGTCTCTGTGTCACTGCGACTCTGCGTCTCTGCGTCTCAGAGTCTCTGTGTCTCTGCGTCTCTGCGTCTCAGAGTCTCTATGTCTCTGCGTCTCTGCGTCTCAGAGTCTCTGTGTCTCTGCGTCTCTGTGTCTCTGCGTCTCAGAGTGTCTGTTTCTCTGTGTCTCTGCGTCTCTGCGTCTCAGAGTCTCTGCCTCTCTGCGTCTCTGCGTCTCAGAGTCTCTGTGTCTCTGCGTCTCAGAGTCTCTGTGTCTCTGCGTCTCTGTGTCTCTGCGTCTCAGAGTCTCTGTGTCTCTGCGTCTCAGAGTCTCTGTGTCTCTGCGTCTCTGCGTCTCTGCGTCTCAGAGTCTCTGTGTCTCTGCGTCTCTGCGTCTCAGGGTCTCTGTGTCTCTGTGTCTCTGCGTCTCAGAGTCTCAGAGTCTCTGTGTCTCTGCGTCTCTGCGTCTCTGCGTCTCAGAGTCTCTTTGTCTCTGCGTCTCAGAGTCTCTGTGTCTCTGCGTCTCTGTGTCTCTGTGTCTCTGCGTCTCAGAGTCTCTGTGTCTCTGCGTCTCTGTGTCTCTGCGTCTCAGAGTCTCTTTGTCTCTGCGTCTCAGAGTCTCTGCGTCTCTGCCTCTCAGAGTCTCTGCGTCTAAGAGTCTCTACGTCTCTGCGTCTCTGCGTCTCAGAGTCTCTGTGTCTCTGCGTCTCTGCGTCTCAGAGTCTCTGTGTCTCTGCGTCTCTGCGTCGCTGCATCTCAGAGTCTCTGTGTCTCTGCGTCTCAGAGTCTCTGCGTCTCTGCGTCTCTGCGTCTCAGAGTCTCTGCGTCTCTGCGTCTCTGCGTCTCTGCGTCTCAGAGTCTCTCTGTCTCTGCGTCTCTGCGTCTCAGAGTCTCTGTGTCTCTGCGTCTCTGCGTCTTGCGTCTCAGAGTCTCTGTGTCTCTGCGTCACTGCGTCTCTGCGTCTCAGAGTCTCAGAGTCTCTGCGTCTCTGCGTCTCTGCGTCTGTGCGTCTCAGAGACTCTGCGTCTCTGCGTCTCTGCGTCTCAGAGTCTCTGTGTCTCTGCGTCTCTTTGTCTCAGAGTCTCTGCGTCTAAGAGTCTCTGCGTCTAAGAGTCTCTGTGTCTCTGCGTCTCTGCGTCTCAGAGTCTCTGTGTCTCAGAGTCCCTGCGTCGCTGCGTCTCAGAGTCTCTGTGTCTCTGCATCTCTGCGTCACTGCGTCTCAGAGTCTCTGTGTCTCTGCGTCTCGGAGTCTCTGCGTCTCTGAGTCTCTGCGCCTCAGAATCTCTGTGTCTCTGCATCTCTGCGTCTCTGCGTCTCAGAGTCTCTGTGTCTCTGTGTCTCTTCGTCTCAGAGTCTCGGTGTCTCTGCGTCTCTGCGTCTCAGAGTCTCTGCGTCTCTGAGTCTCTGTGTCTCTGCGTCTCTGCGTCTCTGCGTCTCAGAGTCTCTGTGTCTCTGCGTCTCTGCATCTCTGCGTCTCAGAGTCTCTGTGTCTCTGCGTCTCTGCGTCTCAGAGTCTCTGTGTCTCTGCGTCTCTGTGTCTCTGTGTATCTGCGTCTCTGCGTCTCAGTGTCTCTGCGTCTCTGCGTCTCAGGGTCTCTGTGTCTCTGCGTCTCTGCGTCTCACAGTCTCTGCGTCTCTGCGTCTCTGCGTCTCAGAGTCTCTCTGTCTCTGCGTCTCTGCGTCTCAGAGTCTCTGCGTCTCTGCGTCTCAGAGTCTCTGCGTCTCAGAGTCTCTGTGTCTCTGCGTCTCTGCGTCTCAGAGTCTCTGTGTCTCTGCGTCTCTGCGTCTCAGAGTCTCTGTGTCTCTGCGTCTCTGTGTCTCTGTGTATCTGCGTCTCTGCGTCTCTGCGTCTCAGGGTCTCTGTGTCTCTGCGTCTCTGCGTCTCTGCGTCTCAGAGTCTCTGCGTCTCTGCGTCTCAGAGTCTCTGCGTCTCTGCGTCTCAGAGTCTCTGCATCTCAGAGTCTCTGTGACTCTGCGTCTCTGCGTTTCAGAGTCCCTGTGTCTCTGCGTCCCTGCGTCTCAGAGTCTCTGTGTCTCTGCGTCTCAGAGTCTCTGCGTCTCTGCGTCTAGAGTCTCTGTGTCTCTGTGTCTCTGCGTCTCTGCGTCTCAGAGTCTCTGCGTCTCTGCGTCTCAGAGTCTCTGTGTCTCTGCGTCTCTGCGTCACTGCGTCTCTGCGTCTCAGAGTCTCTGTGTCTCTGCGTCTCAGAGTCTCTGCGTCTCTGCGTCTCTGTGTCTCTGCGTCTCTGCGTCTCTGCGTCTGTGCGTCTCAGAGTGTCCGCGTCTCTGCGTCTCAGGGTCTCTGTGTCTCTGCGTCTCTACGTCTCAGAGTCTCTGTGTCTCTGTGTCTCTGCGTCTCTGCGCCTCTGCGTCTCAGAGTCTCTGTGTCTCTGCGTCTCTGCGTCTCTGCGTCTCAGACTCTCAGAGTCTCTGTGTCCCTGCGTCTCTGCGTCTCAGAGTCTCTGAGTCTCTGCATCTCTGTGTCTCTGCATCTCTACGTCTCAGAGTCTCTGTGTCTCTGTGTCTCTGCGTCTCTGCGCCTCTGCGTCTCAGAGTCTCTGTGTCTCTGCGTCTCTGCGTCTCTGCGTCTCAGAGTCTCAGAGTCTCTGTGTCTCTACGTCTCTGCGTCTCAGAGTCTCTGAGTCTCTGCATCTCTGTGTCTCTGCATCTCTGCGTCTCAGAGTCTCTGTGTCTCTGTGTCTCTGCGTCTCTGCGTCTCTGCGTCTCAGAGTCTCTGTGTCTCTGCGTCTCTGCGTCGCTGCGTCACAGAGTCTCTGTGTCTCTGCGTCTCAGAGTCTCTGCGTCTCTGTGTCTCAGAGTCTCTGCGTCTCACAGTCTCTGCGTCTCAGAGTCTCTGCGTCTCTGCGTCTCTGCGTCTCAGAGTCTCTGCGTCTCTGCGTCTCAGAGTCTCTGCGTCTCTGCGTCTCAGAGTCTCTGTGTCTCTGCGTCTCTGCGTCTCAGAGTCTCTGTGTCTCTGCGTCTCAGTGTCTCTGCGTCTCTGCGTCTCAGAGTCTCTGTGTCTCTGCGTCTCTGCGTCTCAGAGTCTCTGTGTCTCTGCGTCTCAGTGTCTCTGTGTCACTGCGACTCTGCGTCTCAGAGTCTCTGTGTCTCTGTGTCTCTGCGTCTCTGCGTCTCAGAGTCTCTGCGTCTCAGAGTCTCTGTGTCTCTGCGTCTCTGTGTCTCTGTGTCTCAGAGTCTCTGTGTCTCTGCGTCTCTGTGTCTCTGCGTCTCTGCGTCTCAGGGTCTCTGTGTCTCTGCGTCTCTGCGTCTCAGAGTCTCTGTGTCTCTGCGTCTCAGTGTCTCTGTGTCACTGCGACTCTGCGTCTCTGCGTCTCAGAGTCTCTGTGTCTCTGCGTCTCTGCGTCTCAGAGTCTCTGTGTCTCTGCGTCTCTGCGTCTCAGAGTCTCTGTGTCTCTGCGTCTCTGTGTCTCTGCGTCTCAGAGTTTCTGTGTCTCTGCGTCTCTGCGTCTCTGCGTCTCAGAGTCTCTGCGTCTCTGCGTCTCTGCGTCTCAGAGTCTCTGTGTCTCTGCGTCTCAGAGTCTCTGTGTCTCTGCGTCTCTGTGTCTCTGCGTCTCAGAGTCTCTGTGTCTCTGCGTCTCAGAGTCTCTGCGTCTCTGCGTCTCTGCGTCTCAGAGTCTCTGTGTCTCTGCGTCTCTGCGTCTCAGGGTCTCTGTGTCTCTGTGTCTCGGCGTCTCTGCGTCTCAGAGTCTCTGTGTCTCTGCGTCTCTGCGTCTCAGAGTCTCAGAGTCTCTGTGTCTCTGCGTCTCTGCGTCTCTGCGTCTCAGAGTCTCTGTGTCTCTGCGTCTCAGAGTCTCTGTGTCTCTGCGTCTCTGTGTCTCTGCGTCTCAGAGTCTCTGTGTCTCTGCGTCTCAGAGTCTCTGCGTCTCAGAGTCTCTGTGTCTCTGCGTCTCAGAGTCTCTGTGTCTCTGCATCTCTGCGTCTCTGCGTCTCAGAGTCTCTGTGTCTCTGCATCTCTGCGTCTCAGGGTCTCTGTGTCTCTGTGTCTCGGCGTCTCTGCGTCTCAGAGTCTCTGTGTCTCTGCGTCTCTGCGTCTCTGAGTCTCAGAGTCTCTGTGTCTCTGCGTCTCTGCGTCTCTGCGTCTCAGAGTCTCTGCGTCTCTGCGTCTCTGCCTCTCAGAGTCTCTGCGTCTAAGAGTCTCTACGTCTCTGCGTCTCTGCGTCTCAGAGTCTCTGTGTCTCTGCGTCTCTGCGTCTCAGAGTCTCTGTGTCTCTGCGTCTCTGCGTCGCTGCATCTCAGAGTCTCTGTGTCTCTGCGTCTCAGAGTCTCTGCGTCTCTGCGTCTCTGCGTCTCTGCGTCTCAGAGTCTCTGCGTCTCTGCGTCTCTGCGTCTCTGCGTCTCAGAGTCTCTCTGTCTCTGCGTCTCTGCGTCTCAGAGTCTCTGTGTCTCTGCGTCTCTGCGTCTTGCGTCTCAGAGTCTCTGTGTCTCTGCGTCACTGCGTCTCTGCGTCTCAGAGTCTCAGAGTCTCTGCGTCTCTGCGTCTCTGCGTCTGTGCGTCTCAGAGACTCTGCGTCTCTGCGTCTCTGCGTCTCAGAGTCTCTGTGTCTCTGCGTCTCTTTGTCTCAGAGTCTCTGCGTCTAAGAGTCTCTGCGTCTAAGAGTCTCTGTGTCTCTGCGTCTCTGCGTCTCAGAGTCTCTGTGTCTCAGAGTCCCTGCGTCGCTGCGTCTCAGAGTCTCTGTGTCTCTGCATCTCTGCGTCACTGCGTCTCAGAGTCTCTGTGTCTCTGCGTCTCGGAGTCTCTGCGTCTCTGAGTCTCTGCGCCTCAGAATCTCTGTGTCTCTGCATCTCTGCGTCTCTGCGTCTCAGAGTCTCTGTGTCTCTGTGTCTCTGCGTCTCAGAGTCTCTGTGTCTCTGCGTCTCTGCGTCTCAGAGTCTCTGCGTCTCTGAGTCTCTGCGTCTCAGAGTCTCTGTGTCTCTGCGTCTCTGCGTCTCTGCGTCTCAGAGTCTCTGTGTCTCTGCGTCTCTGCATCTCTGCGTCTCAGAGTCTCTGTGTCTCTGCGTCTCTGCGTCTCAGAGTCTCTGTGTCTCTGCGTCTCTGTGTCTCTGTGTATCTGCGTCTCTGCGTCTCAGTGTCTCTGCGTCTCTGCGTCTCAGGGTCTCTGTGTCTCTGCGTCTCTGCGTCTCACAGTCTCTGCGTCTCTGCGTCTCTGCGTCTCAGAGTCTCTCTGTCTCTGCGTCTCTGCGTCTCAGAGTCTCTGCGTCTCTGCGTCTCAGAGTCTCTGCGTCTCTGCGTCTCAGAGTCTCTGTGTCTCTGCGTCTCTGCGTCTCAGAGTCTCTGTGTCTCTGCGTCTCTGCGTCTCAGAGTCTCTGCGTCTCTGCGTCTCAGAGTCTCTGCGTCTCTGTGTCTCAGAGTCTCTGCATCTCAGAGTCTCTGTGACTCTGCGTCTCTGCGTTTCAGAGTCCCTGTGTCTCTGCGTCCCTGCGTCTCAGAGTCTCTGTGTCTCTGCGTCTCTGCGTCTCAGAGTCTCTGCGTCTCTGCGTCTCAGAGTCTCTGTGTCTCTGCGTCTATGCGTCACTGCGTCTCTGCGTCTCTGCGTCTCAGAGTCTCTGTGTCTCTGCGTCTCAGAGTCTCTGTGTCTCTGCGTCTCTGCGTCTCTGCGTCTCAGAGTCTCTGTGTCTCTGTGTCTCTGCGTCTCTGCGTCTCAGAGTCTCTGTGTCTCTGCGTCTCAGTGTCTCTGTGTCACTGCGACTCTGCGTCTCTGCGTCTCAGAGTCTCTGTGTCTCTGTGTCTCTGCGTCTCTGCGTCTCAGAGTCTCTGTGTCTCTGCGTCTCTGCGTCTCTGCGTCTCAGAGTCTCTGTGTCTCTGCGTCTCTGTGTCTCTGTGTCTCAGAGTCTCTGTGTCTCTGCGTCTCTGTGTCTCTGCGTCTCTGCGTCTCAGGGTCTCTGTGTCTCTGCGTCTCTGCATCTCAGAGTCTCTGTGTCTCTGCGTCTCAGTGTCTCTGTGTCACTGCGTCTCTGCGTCTCAGAGTCTCTGTGTCTCTGCGTCTCTGTGTCTCTGCGTCTCAGAGTGTCTGTTTCTCTGTGTCTCTGCGTCTCTGCGTCTCAGAGTCTCTGCCTCTCTGCGTCTCTGCGTCTCAGAGTCTCTGTGTCTCTGCGTCTCAGAGTCTCTGTGTCTCTGCGTCTCTGCGTCTCTGCGTCTCTGCGTCTCAGAGTCTCTGTGTCTCTGCGTCTCAGTGTCTCTGTGTCACTGCGACTCTGCGTCTCTGCGTCTCAGAGTCTCTGTGTCTCTGCGTCTCTGCGTCTCCGAGTCTCTATGTCTCTGCGTCTCTGCGTCTCAGAGTCTCTGTGTCTCTGCGTCTCTGTGTCTCTGCGTCTCAGAGTGTCTGTTTCTCTGTGTCTCTGCGTCTCTGCATCTCAGAGTCTCTGCCTCTCTGCGTCTCTGCGTCTCAGAGTCTCTGTGTCTCTGCGTCTCAGAGTCTCTGTGTCTCTGCGTCTCTGTGTCTCTGCGTCTCAGAGTCTCTGTGTCTCTGCGTCTCAGAGTCTCTGTGTCTCTGCGTCTCTGCGTCTCTGCGTCTCAGAGTCTCTGTGTCTCTGCGTCTCTGCGTCTCAGGGTCTCTGTGTCTCTGTGTCTCTGCGTCTCAGAGTCTCAGAGTCTCTGTGTCTCTGCGTCTCTGCGTCTCAGAGTCTCTTTGTCTCTGCGTCTCAGAGTCTCTGTGTCTCTGCGTCTCTGTGTCTCTGTGTCTCTGCGTCTCAGAGTCTCTGTGTCTCTGTGTCTCTGCGTCTCAGTGTCTCTGTGTCACTGCGACTCTGCGTCTCTGCGTCTCAGAGTCTCTGTGTCTCTGTGTCTCTGCGTCTCTGCGTCTCAGAGTCTCTGTGTCTCTGCGTCTCTGCGTCTCAGAGTCTCTGTGTCTCTGCGTCTCTGCGTCTCAGAGTCTCAGAGTCTCAGAGTCTCTGTGTCTCTGCGTCTCTGCGTCTCAGAGTCTCTGAGTCTCTGCATCTCTGTGTCTCTGCGTCTCTGCGTCTCTGTGTCTCTGTGTCTCTGCGTCTCTGCGTCTCAGAGTCTCTGTGTCTCTGCGTCTCTGCGTCGCTGCGTCTCAGAGTCTCTGTGTCTCAGCGTCTCGGCGTCTCTGCGTCTCAGAGTCTCTGCGTCTCTGTGGCTCAGAGTCTCTGCGTCTCTGCGTCTCAGAGTCTCTGCGTCTCTTCGTCTCAGAGTCTCTGCGTCTCTGCGTCTCAGAGTCTCTGTGTCTCTGCGTCTCTGCGTCTCAGAGTCTCAGTGTCTCTGTGTCTCTGCGTCTCAGTGTCTCTGTGTCACTGCGACTCTGCGTCTCTGCGTCTCAGAGTCTCTGTGTCTCTGCGTCTCTGCGTCTCAGAGTCTCTGTGTCTCTGCGTCTCTGCGTCTCAGAGTCTCTGTGTCTCTGCGTCTCTGCATCTCAGAGTCTCTGTGTCTCTGCGTCTCTGCGTCTCAGAGTCTCTGTGTCTCTGCGTCTCTGCGTCTCAGAGTCTCTGTCTCTCTGCGTCTCTGCGTCTCAGAGTCTCTGTGTCTCTGCGTCTCTGTGTCTCTGTGTCTCAGAGTCTCTGTGTCTCTGCGTCTCTGTGTCTCTGCGTCTCTGCGTCTCTGCGTCTCAGAGTCTCTGCGTCTCTGCGTCTCAGAGTCTCTGCGTCTCTGCGTCTCAGAGTCTCTGTGTCTCTGCGTCTCTGCGTCTCAGAGTCTCTGTGTCTCTGCGTCTCAGTGTCTCTGCGTCTCTGCGTCTCAGAGTCTCTGTGTCTCTGCGTCTCTGCGTCTCAGAGTCTCTGTGTCTCTGCGTCTCAGCGTCTCTGTGTCACTGCGACTCTGCGTCTCTGCGTCTCAGAGTCTCTGTGTCTCTGTGTCTCTGTGTCTCTGCGTCTCTGCGTCTCAGAGTCTCTGTGTCTCTGCGTCTCTGCGTCTCTGCGTCTCAGAGTCTCTGTGTCTCTGCGTCTCTGTGTCTCTGTGTCTCAGAGTCTCAGAGTCTCTGTGTCTCTGCGTCTCTGTGTCTCTGCGTCTCTGCGTCTCAGGGTCTCTGTGTCTCTGCGTCTCTGCATCTCAGAGTCTCTGTGTCTCTGCGTCTCAGTGTCTCTGTGTCACTGCGACTCTGCGTCTCTGCGTCTCAGAGTCTCTGTGTCTCTGCGTCTCTGCGTCTCAGAGTCTCTGCCTCTCTGCGTCTCTGCGTCTCAGAGTCTCTGTGTCTCTGCGTCTCAGAGTCTCTGTGTCTCTGCGTCTCTGCGTCTCTGCGTCTCTGCGTCTCAGAGTCTCTGTGTCTCTGCGTCTCAGTGTCTCTGTGTCACTGCGACTCTGCGTCTCTGCGTCTCAGAGTCTCTGTGTCTCTGCGTCTCTGCGTCTCAGAGTCTCTATGTCTCTGCGTCTCTGCGTCTCAGAGTCTCTGTGTCTCTGCGTCTCTGTGTCTCTGCGTCTCAGAGTGTCTGTTTCTCTGTGTCTCTGCGTCTCTGCGTCTCAGAGTCTCTGCCTCTCTGCGTCTCTGCGTCTCAGAGTCTCTGTGTCTCTGCGTCTCAGAGTCTCTGTGTCTCTGCGTCTCTGTGTCTCTGCGTCTCAGAGTCTCTGTGTCTCTGCGTCTCAGAGTCTCTGTGTCTCTGCGTCTCTGCGTCTCTGCGTCTCAGAGTCTCTGTGTCTCTGCGTCTCTGCGTCTCAGGGTCTCTGTGTCTCTGTGTCTCTGCGTCTCAGAGTCTCAGAGTCTCTGTGTCTCTGCGTCTCTGCGTCTCTGCGTCTCAGAGTCTCTTTGTCTCTGCGTCTCAGAGTCTCTGTGTCTCTGCGTCTCTGTGTCTCTGTGTCTCTGCGTCTCAGAGTCTCTGTGTCTCTGCGTCTCTGTGTCTCTGCGTCTCAGAGTCTCTTTGTCTCTGCGTCTCAGAGTCTCTGCGTCTCTGCCTCTCAGAGTCTCTGCGTCTAAGAGTCTCTACGTCTCTGCGTCTCTGCGTCTCAGAGTCTCTGTGTCTCTGCGTCTCTGCGTCTCAGAGTCTCTGTGTCTCTGCGTCTCTGCGTCGCTGCATCTCAGAGTCTCTGTGTCTCTGCGTCTCAGAGTCTCTGCGTCTCTGCGTCTCTGCGTCTCAGAGTCTCTGCGTCTCTGCGTCTCTGCGTCTCTGCGTCTCAGAGTCTCTCTGTCTCTGCGTCTCTGCGTCTCAGAGTCTCTGTGTCTCTGCGTCTCTGCGTCTTGCGTCTCAGAGTCTCTGTGTCTCTGCGTCACTGCGTCTCTGCGTCTCAGAGTCTCAGAGTCTCTGCGTCTCTGCGTCTCTGCGTCTGTGCGTCTCAGAGACTCTGCGTCTCTGCGTCTCTGCGTCTCAGAGTCTCTGTGTCTCTGCGTCTCTTTGTCTCAGAGTCTCTGCGTCTAAGAGTCTCTGCGTCTAAGAGTCTCTGTGTCTCTGCGTCTCTGCGTCTCAGAGTCTCTGTGTCTCAGAGTCCCTGCGTCGCTGCGTCTCAGAGTCTCTGTGTCTCTGCATCTCTGCGTCACTGCGTCTCAGAGTCTCTGTGTCTCTGCGTCTCGGAGTCTCTGCGTCTCTGAGTCTCTGCGCCTCAGAATCTCTGTGTCTCTGCATCTCTGCGTCTCTGCGTCTCAGAGTCTCTGTGTCTCTGTGTCTCTTCGTCTCAGAGTCTCGGTGTCTCTGCGTCTCTGCGTCTCAGAGTCTCTGCGTCTCTGAGTCTCTGTGTCTCTGCGTCTCTGCGTCTCTGCGTCTCAGAGTCTCTGTGTCTCTGCGTCTCTGCATCTCTGCGTCTCAGAGTCTCTGTGTCTCTGCGTCTCTGCGTCTCAGAGTCTCTGTGTCTCTGCGTCTCTGTGTCTCTGTGTATCTGCGTCTCTGCGTCTCAGTGTCTCTGCGTCTCTGCGTCTCAGGGTCTCTGTGTCTCTGCGTCTCTGCGTCTCACAGTCTCTGCGTCTCTGCGTCTCTGCGTCTCTGCGTCTCAGAGTCTCTCTGTCTCTGCGTCTCTGCGTCTCAGAGTCTCTGCGTCTCTGCGTCTCAGAGTCTCTGCGTCTCAGAGTCTCTGTGTCTCTGCGTCTCTGCGTCTCAGAGTCTCTGTGTCTCTGCGTCTCTGCGTCTCAGAGTCTCTGTGTCTCTGCGTCTCTGTGTCTCTGTGTATCTGCGTCTCTGCGTCTCTGCGTCTCAGGGTCTCTGTGTCTCTGCGTCTCTGCGTCTCTGCGTCTCAGAGTCTCTGCGTCTCTGCGTCTCAGAGTCTCTGCGTCTCTGCGTCTCAGAGTCTCTGCATCTCAGAGTCTCTGTGACTCTGCGTCTCTGCGTTTCAGAGTCCCTGTGTCTCTGCGTCCCTGCGTCTCAGAGTCTCTGTGTCTCTGCGTCTCAGAGTCTCTGCGTCTCTGCGTCTAGAGTCTCTGTGTCTCTGTGTCTCTGCGTCTCTGCGTCTCAGAGTCTCTGCGTCTCTGCGTCTCAGAGTCTCTGTGTCTCTGCGTCTCTGCGTCACTGCGTCTCTGCGTCTCAGAGTCTCTGTGTCTCTGCGTCTCAGAGTCTCTGCGTCTCTGCGTCTCTGTGTCTCTGCGTCTCTGCGTCTCTGCGTCTGTGCGTCTCAGAGTGTCCGCGTCTCTGCGTCTCAGGGTCTCTGTGTCTCTGCGTCTCTACGTCTCAGAGTCTCTGTGTCTCTGTGTCTCTGCGTCTCTGCGCCTCTGCGTCTCAGAGTCTCTGTGTCTCTGCGTCTCTGCGTCTCTGCGTCTCAGACTCTCAGAGTCTCTGTGTCCCTGCGTCTCTGCGTCTCAGAGTCTCTGAGTCTCTGCATCTCTGTGTCTCTGCATCTCTACGTCTCAGAGTCTCTGTGTCTCTGTGTCTCTGCGTCTCTGCGCCTCTGCGTCTCAGAGTCTCTGTGTCTCTGCGTCTCTGCGTCTCTGCGTCTCAGAGTCTCAGAGTCTCTGTGTCTCTACGTCTCTGCGTCTCAGAGTCTCTGAGTCTCTGCATCTCTGTGTCTCTGCATCTCTGCGTCTCAGAGTCTCTGTGTCTCTGTGTCTCTGCGTCTCTGCGTCTCTGCGTCTCAGAGTCTCTGTGTCTCTGCGTCTCTGCGTCGCTGCGTCACAGAGTTTCTGTGTCTCAGCGTCTCTGCGTCTCTGCGTCTCTGCGTCTCAGAGTCTCTTTGTCTCTGCGTCTCAGAGTCTCTGCGTCTCTGTGTCTCAGAGTCTCTGCGTCTCACAGTCTCTGCGTCTCAGAGTCTCTGCGTCTCTGCGTCTCTGCGTCTCAGAGTCTCTGCGTCTCTGCGTCTCAGAGTCTCTGCGTCTCTGCGTCTCAGAGTCTCTGTGTCTCTGCGTCTCTGCGTCTCAGAGTCTCTGTGTCTCTGCGTCTCAGTGTCTCTGCGTCTCTGCGTCTCAGAGTCTCTGTGTCTCTGCGTCTCTGCGTCTCAGAGTCTCTGTGTCTCTGCGTCTCAGTGTCTCTGTGTCACTGCGACTCTGCGTCTCAGAGTCTCTGTGTCTCTGTGTCTCTGCGTCTCTGCGTCTCAGAGTCTCTGCGTCTCAGAGTCTCTGTGTCTCTGCGTCTCTGTGTCTCTGTGTCTCAGAGTCTCTGTGTCTCTGCGTCTCTGTGTCTCTGCGTCTCTGCGTCTCAGGGTCTCTGTGTCTCTGCGTCTCTGCGTCTCAGAGTCTCTGTGTCTCTGCGTCTCAGTGTCTCTGTGTCACTGCGACTCTGCGTCTCTGCGTCTCAGAGTCTCTGTGTCTCTGCGTCTCTGCGTCTCAGAGTCTCTGTGTCTCTGCGTCTCTGCGTCTCAGAGTCTCTGTGTCTCTGCGTCTCTGTGTCTCTGCGTCTCAGAGTTTCTGTGTCTCTGCGTCTCTGCGTCTCTGCGTCTCAGAGTCTCTGCGTCTCTGCGTCTCTGCGTCTCAGAGTCTCTGTGTCTCTGCGTCTCAGAGTCTCTGTGTCTCTGCGTCTCTGTGTCTCTGCGTCTCAGAGTCTCTGTGTCTCTGCGTCTCAGAGTCTCTGCGTCTCTGCGTCTCTGCGTCTCAGAGTCTCTGTGTCTCTGCGTCTCTGCGTCTCAGGGTCTCTGTGTCTCTGTGTCTCGGCGTCTCTGCGTCTCAGAGTCTCTGTGTCTCTGCGTCTCTGCGTCTCAGAGTCTCAGAGTCTCTGTGTCTCTGCGTCTCTGCGTCTCTGCGTCTCAGAGTCTCTGTGTCTCTGCGTCTCAGAGTCTCTGTGTCTCTGCGTCTCTGTGTCTCTGCGTCTCAGAGTCTCTGTGTCTCTGCGTCTCAGAGTCTCTGCGTCTCAGAGTCTCTGTGTCTCTGCGTCTCAGAGTCTCTGTGTCTCTGCATCTCTGCGTCTCTGCGTCTCAGAGTCTCTGTGTCTCTGCATCTCTGCGTCTCAGGGTCTCTGTGTCTCTGTGTCTCGGCGTCTCTGCGTCTCAGAGTCTCTGTGTCTCTGCGTCTCTGCGTCTCTGAGTCTCAGAGTCTCTGTGTCTCTGCGTCTCTGCGTCTCTGCGTCTCAGAGTCTCTGCGTCTCTGCGTCTCTGCCTCTCAGAGTCTCTGCGTCTAAGAGTCTCTACGTCTCTGCGTCTCTGCGTCTCAGAGTCTCTGTGTCTCTGCGTCTCTGCGTCTCAGAGTCTCTGTGTCTCTGCGTCTCTGCGTCGCTGCATCTCAGAGTCTCTGTGTCTCTGCGTCTCAGAGTCTCTGCGTCTCTGCGTCTCTGCGTCTCTGCGTCTCAGAGTCTCTGCTTCTCTGCGTCTCTGCGTCTCTGCGTCTCAGAGTCTCTCTGTCTCTGCGTCTCTGCGTCTCAGAGTCTCTGTGTCTCTGCGTCTCTGCGTCTTGCGTCTCAGAGTCTCTGTGTCTCTGCGTCACTGCGTCTCTGCGTCTCAGAGTCTCAGAGTCTCTGCGTCTCTGCGTCTCTGCGTCTGTGCGTCTCAGAGACTCTGCGTCTCTGCGTCTCTGCGTCTCAGAGTCTCTGTGTCTCTGCGTCTCTTTGTCTCAGAGTCTCTGCGTCTAAGAGTCTCTGCGTCTAAGAGTCTCTGTGTCTCTGCGTCTCTGCGTCTCAGAGTCTCTGTGTCTCAGAGTCCCTGCGTCGCTGCGTCTCAGAGTCTCTGTGTCTCTGCATCTCTGCGTCACTGCGTCTCAGAGTCTCTGTGTCTCTGCGTCTCGGAGTCTCTGCGTCTCTGAGTCTCTGCGCCTCAGAATCTCTGTGTCTCTGCATCTCTGCGTCTCTGCGTCTCAGAGTCTCTGTGTCTCTGTGTCTCTGCGTCTCAGAGTCTCTGTGTCTCTGCGTCTCTGCGTCTCAGAGTCTCTGCGTCTCTGAGTCTCTGCGTCTCAGAGTCTCTGTGTCTCTGCGTCTCTGCGTCTCTGCGTCTCAGAGTCTCTGTGTCTCTGCGTCTCTGCATCTCTGCGTCTCAGAGTCTCTGTGTCTCTGCGTCTCTGCGTCTCAGAGTCTCTGTGTCTCTGCGTCTCTGTGTCTCTGTGTATCTGCGTCTCTGCGTCTCAGTGTCTCTGCGTCTCTGCGTCTCAGGGTCTCTGTGTCTCTGCGTCTCTGCGTCTCACAGTCTCTGCGTCTCTGCGTCTCTGCGTCTCAGAGTCTCTCTGTCTCTGCGTCTCTGCGTCTCAGAGTCTCTGCGTCTCTGCGTCTCAGAGTCTCTGCGTCTCTGCGTCTCAGAGTCTCTGTGTCTCTGCGTCTCTGCGTCTCAGAGTCTCTGTGTCTCTGCGTCTCTGCGTCTCAGAGTCTCTGCGTCTCTGCGTCTCAGAGTCTCTGCGTCTCTGTGTCTCAGAGTCTCTGCATCTCAGAGTCTCTGTGACTCTGCGTCTCTGCGTTTCAGAGTCCCTGTGTCTCTGCGTCCCTGCGTCTCAGAGTCTCTGTGTCTCTGCGTCTCTGCGTCTCAGAGTCTCTGCGTCTCTGCGTCTCAGAGTCTCTGTGTCTCTGCGTCTATGCGTCACTGCGTCTCTGCGTCTCTGCGTCTCAGAGTCTCTGTGTCTCTGCGTCTCAGAGTCTCTGTGTCTCTGCGTCTCTGCGTCTCTGCGTCTCAGAGTCTCTGTGTCTCTGTGTCTCTGCGTCTCTGCGTCTCAGAGTCTCTGTGTCTCTGCGTCTCAGTGTCTCTGTGTCACTGCGACTCTGCGTCTCTGCGTCTCAGAGTCTCTGTGTCTCTGTGTCTCTGCGTCTCTGCGTCTCAGAGTCTCTGTGTCTCTGCGTCTCTGCGTCTCTGCGTCTCAGAGTCTCTGTGTCTCTGCGTCTCTGTGTCTCTGTGTCTCAGAGTCTCTGTGTCTCTGCGTCTCTGTGTCTCTGCGTCTCTGCGTCTCAGGGTCTCTGTGTCTCTGCGTCTCTGCATCTCAGAGTCTCTGTGTCTCTGCGTCTCAGTGTCTCTGTGTCACTGCGACTCTGCGTCTCTGCGTCTCAGAGTCTCTGCGTCTCTGCGTCTCTGCGTCTCTGCGTCTCAGAGTCTCTGTGTCTCTGCGTCTCTGCGTCTCTGCGTCTCAGAGTCTCTGTGTCTCTGCGTCTCTGTGTCTCTGTGTCTCAGAGTCTCTGTGTCTCTGCGTCTCTGTGTCTCTGCGTCTCTGCGTCTCAGGGTCTCTGTGTCTCTGCGTCTCTGCATCTCAGAGTCTCTGTGTCTCTGCGTCTCAGTGTGTCTGTGTCACTGCGACTCTGCGTCTCTGCGTCTCAGAGTCTCTGTGTCTCTGCGTCTCTGCGTCTCAGAGTCTCTATGTCTCTGCGTCTCTGCGTCTCAGAGTCTCTGTGTCTCTGCGTCTCTGTGTCTCTGCGTCTCAGAGTGTCTGTTTCTCTGTGTCTCTGCGTCTCTGCGTCTCAGAGTCTCTGCCTCTCTGCGTCTCTGCGTCTCAGAGTCTCTGTGTCTCTGCGTCTCAGAGTCTCTGTGTCTCTGCGTCTCTGTGTCTCTGCGTCTCAGAGTCTCTGTGTCTCTGCGTCTCAGAGTCTCTGTGTCTCTGCGTCTCTGCGTCTCAGAGTCTCTGTGTCTCTGCGTCTCTGCGTCTCAGGGTCTCTGTGTCTCTGTGTCTCTGCGTCTCAGAGTCTCAGAGTCTCTGTGTCTCTGCGTCTCTGCGTCTCTGCGTCTCAGAGTCTCTGTGTCTCTGCGTCTCTGCGTCTCAGAGTCTCTGTGTCTCTGCGTCTTTGCGTCTCAGGGTCTCTGTGTCTCTGTGTCTCGGCGTCTCTGCGTCTCAGAGTCTCTGTGTCTCTGCGTCTCTGCGTCTCAGAGTCTCAGAGTCTCTGCGTCTCTGCGTCTCTGCGTCTCAGAGTCTCTGCGTCTCTGCGTCTCTGCCTCTCAGAGTCTCTGCGTCTAAGAGTCTCTACGTCTCTGCGTCTCTGCGTCTCAGAGTCTCTGTGTCTCTGCGTCTCTGCGTCTCAGAGTCTCTGTGTCTCTGCGTCTCTGCGTCGCTGCATCTCAGAGTCTCTGTGTCTCTGCGTCTCAGAGTCTCTGCGTCTCTGCGTCTCTGCGTCTCTGCGTCTCAGAGTCTCTGCGTCTCTGCGTCTCTGCGTCTCAGAGTCTCTCTGTCTCTGCGTCTCTGCGTCTCAGAGTCTCTGTGTCTCTGCGTCTCTGCGTCTTGCGTCTCAGAGTCTCTGTGTCTCTGCGTCACTGCGTCTCTGCGTCTCAGAGTCTCAGAGTCTCTGCGTCTCTGCGTCTCTGCGTCTGTGCGTCTCAGAGACTCTGCGTCTCTGCGTCTCTGCGTCTCAGAGTCTCTGTGTCTCTGCGTCTCTGTGTCTCAGAGTCTCTGCGTCTAAGAGTCTCTGCGTCTAAGAGACTCTGTGTCTCTGCGTCTCTGCGTCTCAGAGTCTCTGTGTCTCAGAGTCCCTGCGTCGCTGCGTCTCAGAGTCTCTGTGTCTCTGCGTCTCGGAGTCTCTGCGTCTCTGAGTCTCTGCGCCTCAGAATCTCTGTGTCTCTGCATCTCTGCGTCTCTGCGTCTCAGAGTCTCTGTGTCTCTGTGTCTCTGCGTCTCTGCGTCTCTGCGTCTCAGAGTCTCTGCGTCTCTGAGTCTCTGCGGCTCAGAGTCTCTCTGTCTCTGCGTCTCTGCTTCTCTGCGTCTCAGAGTCTCTGTGTCTCTGCGTCTCTGCATCGCTGCGTCTCAGAGTCTCTGTGTCTCTGCGTCTCTGCATCACTGCGTCTCAGAGTCTCTGCGTCTCTGCGTCTCTGCGTCTCAGAGTCTCTGCGTCTCTGCGTCTCAGAGTCTCTGCGTCTCTGCGTCTCAGAGTCTCTGTGTCTCTGCGTCTCTGCGTCTCAGAGTCTCAGAGTCTCAGAGTCTCTGTGTCTCTGCGTCTCTGCGTCTCAGAGTCTCTGAGTCTCTGCATCTCTGTGTCTCTGCGTCTCTGCGTCTCTGTGTCTCTGTGTCTCTGCGTCTCTGCGTCTCAGAGTCTCTGTGTCTCTGCGTCTCTGCGTCGCTGCGTCTCAGAGTCTCTGTGTCTCAGCGTCTCGGCGTCTCTGCGTCTCAGAGTCTCTGCGTCTCTGTGGCTCAGAGTCTCTGCGTCTCTGCGTCTCAGAGTCTCTGCGTCTCTGCGTCTCAGAGTCTCTGCGTCTCTGCGTCTCAGAGTCTCTGTGTCTCTGCGTCTCTGCGTCTCAGAGTCTCAGTGTCTCTGTGTCTCTGCGTCTCAGTGTCTCTGTGTCACTGCGACTCTGCGTCTCTGCGTCTCAGAGTCTCTGTGTCTCTGCGTCTCTGCGTCTCAGAGTCTCTGTGTCTCTGCGTCTCTGCGTCTCAGAGTCTCTGTGTCTCTGCGTCTCTGCATCTCAGAGTCTCTGTGTCTCTGCGTCTCTGCGTCTCAGAGTCTCTGTGTCTCTGCGTCTCTGCGTCTCAGAGTCTCTGTGTCTCTGCGTCTCTGCGTCTCAGAGTCTCTGTGTCTCTGCGTCTCTGTGTCTCTGTGTCTCAGAGTCTCTGTGTCTCTGCGTCTCTGTGTCTCTGCGTCTCTGCGTCTCTGCGTCTCAGAGTCTCTGCGTCTCTGCGTCTCAGAGTCTCTGCGTCTCTGCGTCTCAGAGTCTCTGTGTCTCTGCGTCTCTGCGTCTCAGAGTCTCTGTGTCTCTGCGTCTCAGTGTCTCTGCGTCTCTGCGTCTCAGAGTCTCTGTGTCTCTGCGTCTCTGCGTCTCAGAGTCTCTGTGTCTCTGCGTCTCAGCGTCTCTGTGTCACTGCGACTCTGCGTCTCTGCGTCTCAGAGTCTCTGTGTCTCTGTGTCTCTGTGTCTCTGCGTCTCTGCGTCTCAGAGTCTCTGTGTCTCTGCGTCTCTGCGTCTCTGCGTCTCAGAGTCTCTGTGTCTCTGCGTCTCTGTGTCTCTGTGTCTCAGAGTCTCAGAGTCTCTGTGTCTCTGCGTCTCTGTGTCTCTGCGTCTCTGCGTCTCAAGGTCTCTGTGTCTCTGCGTCTCTGCATCTCAGAGTCTCTGTGTCTCTGCGTCTCAGTGTCTCTGTGTCACTGCGACTCTGCGTCTCTGCGTCTCAGAGTCTCTGTGTCTCTGCGTCTCTGCGTCTCAGAGTCTCTATGTCTCTGCGTCTCTGCGTCTCAGAGTCTCTGTGTCTCTGCGTCTCTGTGTCTCTGCGTCTCAGAGTGTCTGTTTCTCTGTGTCTCTGCGTCTCTGCGTCTCAGAGTCTCTGCCTCTCTGCGTCTCTGCGTCTCAGAGTCTCTGTGTCTCTGCGTCTCAGAGTCTCTGTGTCTCTGCGTCTCTGCGTCTCTGCGTCTCTGCGTCTCAGAGTCTCCGTGTCTCTGCGTCTCAGTGTCTCTGTGTCACTGCGACTCTGCGTCTCTGCGTCTCAGAGTCTCTGTGTCTCTGCGTCTCTGCGTCTCAGAGTCTCTATGTCTCTGCGTCTCTGCGTCTCAGAGTCTCTGTGTCTCTGCGTCTCTGTGTCTCTGCGTCTCAGAGTGTCTGTTTCTCTGTGTCTCTGCGTCTCTGCATCTCAGAGTCTCTGCCTCTCTGCGTCTCTGCGTCTCAGAGTCTCTGTGTCTCTGCGTCTCAGAGTCTCTGTGTCTCTGCGTCTCTGTGTCTCTGCGTCTCAGAGTCTCTGTGTCTCTGCGTCTCAGAGTCTCTGTGTCTCTGCGTCTCTGCGTCTCTGCGTCTCAGAGTCTCTGTGTCTCTGCGTCTCTGCGTCTCAGGGTCTCTGTGTCTCTGTGTCTCTGCGTCTCAGAGTCTCAGAGTCTCTGTGTCTCTGCGTCTCTGCGTCTCAGAGTCTCTTTGTCTCTGCGTCTCAGAGTCTCTGTGTCTCTGCGTCTCTGTGTCTCTGTGTCTCTGCGTCTCAGAGTCTCTGTGTCTCTGTGTCTCTGCGTCTCAGTGTCTCTGTGTCACTGCGACTCTGCGTCTCTGCGTCTCAGAGTCTCTGTGTCTCTGTGTCTCTGCGTCTCTGCGTCTCAGAGTCTCTGTGTCTCTGCGTCTCTGCGTCTCAGAGTCTCTGTGTCTCTGCGTCTCTGCGTCTCAGAGTCTCAGAGTCTCAGAGTCTCTGTGTCTCTGCGTCTCTGCGTCTCAGAGTCTCTGAGTCTCTGCATCTCTGTGTCTCTGCGTCTCTGCGTCTCTGTGTCTCTGTGTCTCTGCGTCTCTGCGTCTCAGAGTCTCTGTGTCTCTGCGTCTCTGCGTCGCTGCGTCTCAGAGTCTCTGTGTCTCAGCGTCTCGGCGTCTCTGCGTCTCAGAGTCTCTGCGTCTCTGTGGCTCAGAGTCTCTGCGTCTCTGCGTCTCAGAGTCTCTGCGTCTCTGCGTCTCAGAGTCTCTGCGTCTCTGCGTCTCAGAGTCTCTGTGTCTCTGCGTCTCTGCGTCTCAGAGTCTCAGTGTCTCTGTGTCTCTGCGTCTCAGTGTCTCTGTGTCACTGCGACTCTGCGTCTCTGCGTCTCAGAGTCTCTGTGTCTCTGCGTCTCTGCGTCTCAGAGTCTCTGTGTCTCTGCGTCTCTGCGTCTCAGAGTCTCTGTGTCTCTGCGTCTCTGCATCTCAGAGTCTCTGTGTCTCTGCGTCTCTGCGTCTCAGAGTCTCTGTGTCTCTGCGTCTCTGCGTCTCAGAGTCTCTGTGTCTCTGCGTCTCTGCGTCTCAGAGTCTCTGTGTCTCTGCGTCTCTGTGTCTCTGTGTCTCAGAGTCTCTGTGTCTCTGCGTCTCTGTGTCTCTGCGTCTCTGCGTCTCTGCGTCTCAGAGTCTCTGCGTCTCTGCGTCTCAGAGTCTCTGCGTCTCTGCGTCTCAGAGTCTCTGTGTCTCTGCGTCTCTGCGTCTCAGAGTCTCTGTGTCTCTGCGTCTCAGTGTCTCTGCGTCTCTGCGTCTCAGAGTCTCTGTGTCTCTGCGTCTCTGCGTCTCAGAGTCTCTGTGTCTCTGCGTCTCAGCGTCTCTGTGTCACTGCGACTCTGCGTCTCTGCGTCTCAGAGTCTCTGTGTCTCTGTGTCTCTGTGTCTCTGCGTCTCTGCGTCTCAGAGTCTCTGTGTCTCTGCGTCTCTGCGTCTCTGCGTCTCAGAGTCTCTGTGTCTCTGCGTCTCTGTGTCTCTGTGTCTCAGAGTCTCAGAGTCTCTGTGTCTCTGCGTCTCTGTGTCTCTGCGTCTCTGCGTCTCAGGGTCTCTGTGTCTCTGCGTCTCTGCATCTCAGAGTCTCTGTGTCTCTGCGTCTCAGTGTCTCTGTGTCACTGCGACTCTGCGTCTCTGCGTCTCAGAGTCTCTGTGTCTCTGCGTCTCTGCGTCTCAGAGTCTCTATGTCTCTGCGTCTCTGCGTCTCAGAGTCTCTGTGTCTCTGCGTCTCTGTGTCTCTGCGTCTCAGAGTGTCTGTTTCTCTGTGTCTCTGCGTCTCTGCGTCTCAGAGTCTCTGCCTCTCTGCGTCTCTGCGTCTCAGAGTCTCTGTGTCTCTGCGTCTCAGAGTCTCTGTGTCTCTGCGTCTCTGCGTCTCTGCGTCTCTGCGTCTCAGAGTCTCTGTGTCTCTGCGTCTCAGTGTCTCTGTGTCACTGCGACTCTGCGTCTCTGCGTCTCAGAGTCTCTGTGTCTCTGCGTCTCTGCGTCTCAGAGTCTCTATGTCTCTGCGTCTCTGCGTCTCAGAGTCTCTGTGTCTCTGCGTCTCTGTGTCTCTGCGTCTCAGAGTGTCTGTTTCTCTGTGTCTCTGCGTCTCTGCATCTCAGAGTCTCTGCCTCTCTGCGTCTCTGCGTCTCAGAGTCTCTGTGTCTCTGCGTCTCAGAGTCTCTGTGTCTCTGCGTCTCTGTGTCTCTGCGTCTCAGAGTCTCTGTGTCTCTGCGTCTCAGAGTCTCTGTGTCTCTGCGTCTCTGCGTCTCTGCGTCTCAGAGTCTCTGTGTCTCTGCGTCTCTGCGTCTCAGGGTCTCTGTGTCTCTGTGTCTCTGCGTCTCAGAGTCTCAGAGTCTCTGTGTCTCTGCGTCTCTGCGTCTCTGCGTCTCAGAGTCTCTTTGTCTCTGCGTCTCAGAGTCTCTGTGTCTCTGCGTCTCTTTGTCTCTGTGTCTCTGCGTCTCAGAGTCTCTGTGTCTCTGTCTCTCTGCGTCTCAGTGTCTCTGTGTCACTGCGACTCTGCGTCTCTGCGTCTCAGAGTCTCTGTGTCTCTGTGTCTCTGCGTCTCTGCGTCTCAGAGTCTCTGTGTCTCTGCGTCTCTGCGTCTCAGAGTCTCTGTGTCTCTGCGTCTCTGTGTCTCTGTGTCTCAGAGTCTCAGAGTCTCTGCGTCTCTGCGTCTCTGCGTCTCTGCGTCTCAGGGTCTCTGTGTCTCTGCGTCTCAGAGTCTCAGAGTCTCTGTGTCTCTGCGTCTCTGCGTCTCTGCGTCTCAGAGTCTCTTTGTCTCTGCGTCTCAGAGTCTCTGTGTCTCTGCGTCTCTGTGTCTCTGCGTCTCAGAGTCTCTGTGTCTCTGCGTCTCAGAGTCTCTGTGTCTCTGCGTCTCTGCGTCTCAGAGTCTCTGTGTCTCTGCGTCTCAGAGTCTCAGAGTCTCTGTGTCTCTGCGTCTCTGCGTCTCTGCGTCTCAGAGTCTCTTTGTCTCTGCGTCTCAGAGTCTCTGTGTCTCTGCGTCTCAGAGTCTCTGTGTCTCTGCGTCTCAGAGTCTCTGCGTCTCAGAGTCTCTGTGTCTCTGCGTCTCAGAGTCTCTGTATCTCTGCGTCTCTGCGTCTCTGCGTCTCAGAGTCTCTGCGTCTCTGCGTCTCAGGGTCTCTGTGTCTCTGTGTCTCTGCGTCTCAGAGTCTCAGAGTCTCTGTGTCTCTGCGTCTCTGCGTCTCTGCGTCTCAGAGTCTCTTTGTCTCTGCGTCTCAGAGTCTCTGTGTCTCTGCGTCTCTGTGTCTCTGCGTCTCAGAGTCTCTGTGTCTCTGCGTCTCAGAGTCTCTGTGTCTCTGCGTCTCTGCGTCTCTGCGTCTCAGAGTCTCTGTGTCTCTGCGTCTCTGCGTCTCAGGGTCTCTGTGTCTCTGTGTCTCGGCGTCTCTGCGTCTCAGAGTCTCTGTGTCTCTGCGTCTCTGCGTCTCAGAGTCTCAGAGTCTCTGCGTCTCTGCGTCTCTGCGTCTCTGCGTCTCAGAGTCTCTGCGTCTCTGCGTCTCTGCCTCTCAGAGTCTCTGCGTCTAAGAGTCTCTACGTCTCTACGTCTCTGCGTCTCAGAGACTTTGTGTCTCTGCGTCTCTGCGTCGCTGCATCTCAGAGTCTCTGTGTCTCTGCGTCTCAGAGTCTCTGCGTCTCTGCGTCTCTGCGTCTCTGCGTCTCAGAGTCTCTGCGTCTCTGCGTCTCTGCGTCTCAGAGTCTCTCTGTCTCTGCGTCTCTGCGTCTCAGAGTCTCTGTGTCTCTGCGTCTCTGCGTCTTGCGTCTCAGAGTCTCTGTGTCTCTGCGTCACTGCGTCTCTGCGTCTCAGAGTCTCAGAGTCTCTGCGTCTCTGCGTCTCTGCGTCTGTGCGTCTCAGAGACTCTGCGTCTCTGCGTCTCTGCGTCTCAGAGTCTCTGTGTCTCTGCGTCTCTGTGTCTCAGAGTCTCTGCGTCTAAGAGTCTCTGCGTCTAAGAGTCTCTGTGTCTCTGCGTCTCTGCGTCTCAGAGTCTCTGTGTCTCAGAGTCTCTGTGTCTCTGCGTCTCAGAGTCTCTGTGTCTCTGCGTCTCTGCGTCTCAGAGTCTCTGCGTCTCTGCGTCTCTGCGTCTCAGAGTCTCTGCGTCTCAGAGTCTCTGCGTCTCAGAGTCTCTGTGTCTCTGCGTCTCAGAGTCTCTGTGTCTCTGCGTCTCAGAGTCTCTGTGTCTCTGCGTCTCTGCGTCTCTGCGTCTCTGCGTCTCAGAGTCTCTGTGTCTCTGCGTCTCTGCGTCTCTGCGTCTCTGCGTCTCAGAGTCTCTGTGTCTCTGCGTCTCTGCGTCTCAGAGTCTCTGCGTCTCTGCGTCTCAGAGTCTCTGTGTCTCTGCGTCTCAGAGTCTCTGTGTCTCTGCGTCTCTGCGTCTCAGAGTCTCTGCGTCTCTGAGTCTCTGCGTCTCAGAGTCTCTCTGTCTCTGCGTCTCTGCTTCTCTGCGTCTCAGAGTCTCTGTGTCTCTGCGTCTCTGCGTCTCAGAGTCTCTGCGTCTCTGCGTCTCTGAGTCTCTGCGTCTCAGAGTCTCTGTGTCTCTGCGTCTCTGCGTCTCTGCGTCTCAGAGTCTCTGTGTCTCTGCGTCTCTGCGTCTCTGCGTTTCTGCGTGTCAGAGTCTCTGCGTCTTTGCGTCTCTGCGTCTCTGAGTCTCTGTGTCTCAGAGTCTCTCTGTCTCTGCGTCTCTGCTTCTCTGCGTCTCAGAGTCTCTGCGTCTCTGCGTCTCTGCGTCTCAGAGTCTCTGTGTCTCTGCGTCTCTGCGTCTGTGCGTCTCAGAGTCTCTGTGTCTCTGCGTCTCAGGGTCTCTGTGTCTCTGTGTCTCTCCGTCTCTGCGTCTCAGAGTCTCTGTGTCTCTGCGTCTCAGAGTCTCAGAGTCTCTGCGTCTCTGCATCTCAGAGTCTCTGCGTCTCTGCGTCTCTGCCTCTCAGAGTCTCTGCGTCTAAGAGTCTCTACGTCTCTGCGTCTCTGCGTCTCAGAGTCTCTGTGTCTCTGCGTCTCTGCGTCTCAGAGTCTCTGTGTCTCTGCGTCTCTGCGTCGCTGCGTCTCAGAGTCTCTGTGTCTCTGCGTCTCAGAGTCTCTGTGTCTCTGCGTCTCTGCGTCTCAGAGTCTCTGTGTCTCTGTGTCTCTGCGTCTCTGCGTCTCAGAGTCTCTGTGTCTCTGCATCTCTGCGTCTCTGCGTCTCTGCGTCTCTGCATCTCAGAGTCTCTGTGTCTCTGCGTCTCAGAGTCTCTGCGTCTCAATGTCTCTGTGTCTCTGCGTCTCTGCGTCTCTGCATCTCAGAGTCTCTGTGTCTCTGCGTCTCTGCGTCTCAGAGTCTCTGTGTCTCTGCGTCTCTGCGTCTCAGAGTCTCTGTGTCTCTGCGTCTCTGTGTCTCTGCGTCTCTGCGTCTCTGCGTCTCAGAGTCTCTGTGTCTCTGCATCTCTGCGTCTCTGCGTCTCAGAGTCTCTGTGTCTCTGCGTCTCTGCGTCTCTGCATCTCAGAGTCTCTGTGTCTCTGCATCTCAGAGTCTCTGTGTCTCAGCGTCTCTGCGTCTCTGCATCTCAGAGTCTCTGTGTCTCTGCGTCTCTGCGTCTCTGCATCTCAGAGTCTCTGTGTCTCTGCGTCTCTGCGTCTCTGCGTCTCAGAGTCTCTGTGTCTCTGCATCTCTGCGTCTCTGCGTCTCAGAGTCTCTGTGTCTCTGCGTCTCTGCGTCTCTGCATCTCAGAGTCTCTGCGTCTCTGCGTCTCTGCATCTCAGAGTCTCTGTGTCTCTGCGTCTCTGCGTCTCTGCATCTCAGAGTCTCTGTGTCTCTTCGTCTCTGCGTCTCTGCATCTCAGAGTCTCTGTGTCTCTGCATCTCAGAGTCTCTGTGTCTCTGTGTCTCTGCATCTCAGAGTCTCTGTGTCTCTTCGTCTCTGCGTCTCTGCATCTCAGAGTCTCTGTGTCTCTGCATCTCAGAGTCTCTGTGTCTCTGCATCTCAGAGTCTCTGTGTCTCTGCGTCTCTGCATCTCAGAGTCTCTGTGTCTCTGCGTCTCTGCATCTCAGAGTCTCTGTGTCTCTGCGTCTCTATGTCTCAGAGTCTCCCCAACTCATTAAAACACTTTTGTCTCATATCCGCCCGTCCCTTTCTCCTCAACGCCTCGCCCCTCACCACAATACTCCCCCTCTGACCTTAATACTTCCCTCGCTCACCTCAATATTTCCCTCTCTCCTTAAACCACTCTGTCTACTCACCCCTCACATCAACACTCACCACGTATCACCTCAACACTCACCCACTTTGTCCTCAACAAGAACCCCTCACACCATAAACCTCACTCACTCTCCCCTGCACTGGCCCACTCCAATTTCAAAGCTTCCCCTCTCACCGAAACACTGCCCTCAACTCAGCAATGCCCCCTAAACCTCAACAGTCCCACCCCAGCTCTCCCACTCATCACAACACTCCCACACTCATCACAACACTCCCACCCTCATCACAACACTCCCACCCTCATCACAACACTCCCACACTCATCACAACACTCCCACACTCATCACAACACTCCCACACTCATCACAACACTCCCACACTCATCACAACACTCCCACACTCATCACAACACTCCCACACTCATCACAACACACTCCCACACTCATCACAACACACCCACCCTCATCACAACACTCCCACACTCATCACAACACTCCCACACTCATCACAACACTCCCACACTCATCACAACACTCCCACACTCAACAAAACACTCCCACACTCAACGCAACACTCCCACCCTCATCGCAACACTCCCACCCTCATCGCAACACACCCACACTCATCGCAACACACCCACACTCATCGCAACACTCCCACACTCATCGCAACACTCCCACACTCATCACAACACTCCCACACTCATCACAACACTCCCACACTCATCACAACACTCCCACACTCATCACAACACTCCCACACTCATCACAACACTCCCACACTCATCACAACACTCCCACACTCATCACAACACTCCCACACTCATCACAACACTCCCACACTCATCACAACACTCCCACCCTCATCACAACACTCCCACACTCATCACAACACTCCCACACTCATCACAACACTCCCACACTCATCACAACACTACAACACTCAACACAACACTCCCACACTCATGACAACACTCCCACACTCATCACAACACTCCCACACTCATCACAACACTCCCACACTCATCACAACAATCCCACACTCATCACAACACTCCCACACTCATCACAACACTCCCACACTCATCACAACACTCCCACACTCAACACAACACTCCCCCACTCATCACAACACTCCCCCACTCATCACAACACTCCCCCACTCATCACAACACTCCCCCACTCATCACAACACTCCCACACTCAACACAACACTCCCACACTCAACACAACACTCCCACACTCATCACAACACTCCCACCCTCATCACAACACTCCCACACTCATCACAACACTCCCACACTCATCACAACACTCCCACACTCATCACAACACTCCCACACTCAACACAACACTCCCACACTCAACACAACACTCCCACCCTCAACACAACACTCCCACCCTGAACACAACACTCCCACCCTCAACACAACACTCCCACCCTCAACACAACACTCCCACCCTCATCACAACACTCCCACACTCATCACAACACTCCCACACTCATCACAACACTCCCACCCTCATCACAACACTCCCACACTCATCACAACACTCCCACACTCATCACAACACTCCCACACTCATCACAACACTCCCACACTCATCACAACACTCCCCCACTCATCACAACACTCCCCCACTCATCACAACACTCCCCCACTCATCACAACACTCCCCCACTCATCACAACACTCCCCCACTCATCACAACACTCCCACACGCATCACAACACTCCCACACTCATCACAACACTCCCACACTCATCACAACACTCCCACACTCATCACAACACTCCCACACTCATCACAACACTCCCACACTCATCACAACACTCCCACACTCATCACAACACTCCCACACTCATCACAACACTCCCACACTCATCACAACACTCCCACCCTCATCACAACACACTCCCACACTCATCACACCACTCCCACACTCATCACAACACACTCCCACACTCATCACAACACTCCCACCCTCATCACAACACTCCCACACTCATCACAACACTCCCACACTCATCACAACACTCCCCCACTCATCACAACACTCCCCCACTCATCACAACACTCCCACACTCATCACAACACTCCCACACTCATCACAACACTCCCACACTCATCACAACACTCCCACACTCATCACAACACTCCCACACTCATCACAACACTCCCACCCTCATCACAAGACACTCCCACACTCATCACAACACTCCCACACTCATCACAACACACTCCCACACTCATCACAACACTCCCACACTCATCACAACACTCCCACACTCATCACAACACTCCCACACTCATCACAACACTCCCACACTCATCACAACACTCCCACACTCATCACAACACTCCCACACTCATCACAACACTCCCACACTCATCACAACACTCCCACCCTCATCACAACACACTCCCACACTCATCACACCACTCCCACACTCATCACAACACACTCCACACTCATCACAACACTCCCACCCTCATCACAACACTCCCACACTCATCACAACACTCCCACACTCATCACAACACTCCCCCACTCATCACAACACTCCCCCACTCATCACAACACTCCCACACTCATCACAACACTCCCACACTCATCACAACACTCCCACACTCATCACAACACTCCCACACTCATCACAACACTCCCACACTCATCACAACACTCCCACCCTCATCACAAGACACTCCCACACTCATCACAACACTCCCACACTCATCACAACACACTCCCACACTCATCACAACACTCCCACACTCATCACAACACTCCACACTCATCACAACACTCCCACACTCATCACAACACTCCCACACTCAACACAACACTCCCACACTCAACACAACACTCCCACACTCAACACAACACTCCCACACTCATCACAACACTCCCACACTCATCACAACACTCCCACACTCATCACAACACTCCCACCCTCATCACAACACTCCCACACTCAACACAACACTCCCACACTCAACACAACACTCCCACACTCAACACAACACTCCCACACTCAACACAACACTCCCACACTCATCACAACACTCCCACCCTCATCACAACACTCCCACACTCAACACAACACTCCCACCCTCATCACAACACTCCCACCCTCATCACAACACTCCCACACTCATCACAACACTCCCACACTCATCACAACACTCCCACACTCATCACAACACTCCCACACTCATCACAACACTCCCACACTCATCACAACACTCCCACGCTCAACACAACAATCCCACACTCATCACAACACTCCCACACTCATCACAACACTCCCACACTCAACACAACACTCCCACACTCATCACAACACTCCCACACTCATCACAACACTCCCACACTCATCACAACACTCCCACACTCATCACCCCAGCTCTCCCACCCTCATCACAACACTCCCACACTCATCACAACACTCCCACACTCATCACCCCACTCTCCCACACTCATCACAACACTCCCACACTCATCACAACACTCCCACACTCATCACAACACTCCCACACTCATTACAACACTCCCACCCTCATCACAACACTCCCACACTCATCACAACACTCCCACACTCAACACAACACTCCCACACTCATCACAACACTCCCACACTCAGCACAACACTCCCACACTCATCACAACACTCCCACACTCATCACAACACTCCCACACTCAACACAACACTCCCACACTCATCACAACACTCCCACCATCATCACAACACTCCCACACTCATCACAACACTCCCACACTCAACACAACACTCCCACACTCATCACAACACTCCCACACTCATCACAACACTCCCACACTCATCACAACACTCCCACACTCATTACAACACTCCCACACTCATCACAACACTCCCACACTCAACACAACACTCCCACACTCAACACAACACTCCACACTCATCACAACACTCCCACACTCATCACAACACTCCCACACTCATCACAACACTCCCACACTCATCACAACACTCCCACACTCATCACAACACTCCCACACTCATCACAACACTCCCACACTCATCACAACACTCCCACCCTCATCACAACACTCCCACACTCATCACAACACTCCCACACTCATCACAACACTCCCACAATCATCACAACACTCCCACACTCACACAACACTCCCACACTCATGACAACACTCCCACACTCATCACAACACTCCCACACTCATCACAACACTCCCACACTCATCACAACACTCCCACACTCATCACAACACTCCCACACTCATCACAACACTCCCACACTCAACACAACACTCCCACACTCATCACAACACTCCCACCCTCATCACAACACTCCCACACTCATCACAACACTCCCACCCTCATCACAACACTCCCACACTCAACACAACACTCCCACACTCAACACAACACTCCCACACTCATCACAACACTCCCACCCTCATCACAACACTCCCACACTCATCACAACACTCCCACACTCATCACAACACTCCCACACTCATCACAACACTCCCACACTCATCACAACACTCCCACACTCAACACAACACTCCCACCCTCAACACAACACTCCCACCCTCAACACAACACACCCACCCTCAACACAACACTCCCACCCTCAACACAACACTCCCACCCTCATCACAACACTCCCACACTCATCACAACACTCCCACACTCATCACAACACTCCCACACTCATCACAACACTCCCACACTCATCACAACACTCCCACACTCATCACAACACTCCCACACTCATCACAACACTCCCACACTCATCACAACACTCCCACACTCATCACAACACTCCCACACTCATCACAACACTCCCCCACTCATCACAACACTCCCCCACTCATCACAACACTCCCCCACTCATCACAACACTCCCCCACTCATCACAACACTCCCACACTCATCACAACACTCCCACACTCATCACAACACTCCCACACTCATCACAACACTCCCACACTCATCACAACACTCCCACACTCATCACAACACTCCCCACTCATCACAACACTCCCACACTCATCACAACACTCCCACACTCATCACAACACTCCCACACTCATCACAACACTCCCACCCTCATCACAACACACTCCCACACTCATCACAACACTCCCACACTCATCACAACACTCCCACACTCATCACAACACTCCCACACTCATCACAACACTCCCACACTCATCACAACACTCCCACACTCATCACAACACTCCCACCCTCATCACAGACACTCCCACACTCATCACAACACTCCCACACTCATCACAACACACTCCCACACTCATCACAACACTCCCACACTCATCACAACACTCCCACACTCATCACAACACTCCCACCCTCATCACAACACTCCCACACTCAACACAACACTCCCACACTCAACACAACACTCCCACACTCAACACAACACTCCCACACTCAACACAACACTCCCACACTCATCACAACACTCCCACCCTCATCACAACACTCCCACACTCAACACAACACTCCCACACTCATCACAACACTCCCACACTCATCACAACACTCCCACACTCATCACAACACTCCCACACTCATCACAACACTCCCACACTCATCACAACACTCCCACCCTCATCACAACACTCCCACACTCATCACAACACTCCCACACTCATCACAACACTCCCACACTCATCACAACACTCCCACACTCATCACAACACTCCCACACTCATCACAACACTCCCACCCTCATCACAACACTCCCACACTCATCACAACACTCCCACACTCAACACAACACTCCCACAATCATCACAACACTCCCACACTCATCACAACACTCCCACACTCATCACAACACTCCCACACTCATCACCACAGCTCCCACACTCATCACAACACTCCCACACTCATCACAACACTCCCACACTCACCCACACTCCCACACTCATCACAACACTCCCACACTCATCACCAACACTCCCACACTCAACACAACACTCCCACACTCATCACAACACTCCCACACTCATCACAACACTCCCACACTCATCACAACACTCCCACACTCATCACAACACTCCCACACTCATCACAACACTCCCACACTCATCACAACACTCCCACACTCAACACAACACTCCCACACTCATCACAACACTCCCACACTCATCACAACACTCCCACACTCATCACAACACTCCCACACTCATCACACACTCCCAACACTCATCACAACACTCCCACCACTCATCACAACACTCCCACACTCATCACAACACTCCCACACTCATCACAACACTCCCACACTCATCACAACACTCCCACACTCATCACAACACTCCCACACTCATCACAACACTCCCACACTCATCACAACACTCCCACACTCATCACAACACTCCCCAACTCATCACAACACTCCCACACTCATCACAACACTCCCACACTCATCACAACACTCCCACACTCATCACAACACTCCCACACTCATCACAACACTCCCACACTCATCACAACACTCCCACACTCATCACAACACTCCCACACTCATCACAACACTCCCACACTCATCACAACACTCCCACACTCATCACAACACTCCCACACTCATCACAACACTCCCCACTCATCACAACACTCCCACACTCATCACAACACTCCCACACTCATCACAACACTCCCCCACTCATCACAACACTCCCCCACTCATCACAACACTCCCCCACTCATCACAACACTCCCACACTCATCACAACACTCCCACACTCATCACAACACTCCACACTCATCACAACACTCCCAC
>NW_027650516.1:0-71691 GCF_965287045.1 Carcharhinus amblyrhynchos | reverse complement strand
TCTCCCTCCCTGTCTCTATCAGACTCTCTCTCTCCCTGTCTCTATCAGACTCTGTCTCCCTCCCTGTCTCTATCAGACCCTGTCTCCCTGTCTCTATCCGCTTGGTTGATGTGAGAAATTACTTTATTACACTGCTGGCAGTGATAGGCCAGAACTTGGTGTCTGTGAAGATGGTGAAAGTAGAGATGGTGAATGATTTCAGAAGGAAATTGGATGGGCACTTGATGGGAATGAAATAGTGGGGCTGCAGGGATAGAGCAGAGGGAGGGAGGAGGGGGTAATTGATTCGATGGCTGTACAGAACTCAATGGTCTCAATGGCCTGCTTTAAGCGACTTGGTAATGATGACCCTGTCTCCCTCTCTCCAGCCCCTTACAGTAAGCCAGAACTCTCCTGCTTTCCAGACCCCCCACTTGTCAATCTGAGCTGCCGCTCTGAGGGGGGGTACCCGCGGTCGCAGCTCCAGTGGCAGTGGGCGAACGGGAGCAGGTATCCCGGAGAGGGCAAGAGTCGCTGTGCAGAAACTGAAGACGGGACCTATGAGCTGCACAGCTGGCTGGAGGTGCCGGAGGGTTTGCAGTGGCAGCTGGAGTGCGCGGTGACCAATGCCAGGCTGAACCAAAGTGTGGTCAACAGCCAGGAATGTGGACTCGAGGAGAGCAGAAACAATGGCACCTCGTGCCGCAGTGACTGCAGGCAAGTCACAGGTAAGCCATCTTCCTTCACCCTCTACCACCTCCCGAGGCACGATCAAGCCCATTGCCCAGCCTCCTTCTGCATGTTTCCTCCACTCTGCTAGTTCGAAGCTCCCCCACATCTCCTGCTCCGCTGAAACCCACCCCCTTGACCCCTCTCACAGTCAAAGGTTCTCACCTAACCTCCTCTCTGGTGGCATAGCGGCACAGTGAAAGTGGCACACAATACTTAGCACTTCTGCCTCTCAGCACCGGGGACCTGGATTCGATTCCAGTGTCGGGTCACTGAGTGTGTAGAGTTTGCACGTTCTCCCTGCATCTGCATGGGTTTTCTCTGGGTGCTCCGGTTTCCTCCCACAGTCCAAAGATTTGGGGTTAGCTTGAGTGGCCACGCTAAATTGACCCTTGTGCCAGGAAGAGTCATAATGTGGAGGTGCCGGCATTAGACTGGGGTAAGCATAGTAAGAAGTCTCACAACACTAGGTTAAAATCCAACAGGTTTATTTGGTAGCACAAGTCACTAGCTTTCAGAGCACTGTCCCTTCATCAGGTGGGTGGGATTTCAGTGCACAAACATGACATATATAAACACAAACTCAATTTACAAGATAATGAAATGCGAGCCTTTACAGGTAATCAGGTCTTAAACGTCCAGACAATATGAGTGTGTGCTTAGCCCTCTCTCCATTGTCTGTACTTTTAAGACTTGATTACCTGTAAAGACTCACATTCCAACCATTATTTTGTAAATTGAGTTTGTGTCTGTATATGCCCTGTTTGTGAACACAAGTCCTCCCTCATCTGATGAAAGGGCAGTGCTCCGAAAGCTAGTGCTGCCAAATAAACCTGTTGGACTTTAACCTGGTGTTGTGAGACTTCTTACTGTGCCAGGGATTGGGGGGGTAGCAGGGTAAATGTGTGAGGTTACGGTAACAGGGCCTGGGTGGGATTGTGGTCAGTGCTGACTCAATGGGCTGAATGGTCTCCTTCCGCACTGTCAGGATTCTATGACTCCCTCGATTCATCTTCGGGAAAATCTTCACCTCATCCAAAATTCTGCTAATCCCATGTCCAACAGGATCCCATTGATCTATCACCTGCCCCTCTGTGCTCACCGACCTGCCACTCGAATCCAACTCGGCAACACCTCCTCTTTACAACTCACATCATCGATTTCTAATCCAAGGGTCTCTTCGCAGCCATCGCTCCCTATCTCTGTCACCTCCTGCAGCTTCTGTACCCTCCTATCTCTGTATCCTCCTCCAGTCCCTACAAGTCTCCCTATCTCTGTATCCTCCTCCAGTCCCTACAAGTCTCCCTATCTCTGTATCCTCCTCCAGTCCCTACAAATCTCCTATCTCTGTATCCTCCTCCAGTCCCTACAAGTCTCCCTATCTCTGTCCCCTCCTCCAGTCCCTACAAGTCTCCCTATCTCTGTACCCTCCTCCAGTCCCTACAAGTCTCCCTATCTCTGTACCCTCCTCCAGTCCCTACAAGTCTCCCTATCTCTGTAACCTCCTCCAGTCCCTACAAGTCTCCCTATCTCTGTACCCTCCTCCAGTCCCTACAAGTCTCCCTATCTCTGTACCCTCCTCCAGCCCCTACAACCCTCCCTATCTCTGTACCCTCCTCCAGTCCCTACAAGTCTCCCTATCTCTGTACCCTACTCCAGCCCCTACAACCCTCCCTATCTCTGTACCCTCCTCCAGTCCCTACAAGTCTCCCTATCTCTGTATCCTCCTCCAGTCCCTACAAGTCTCCCTATCTCTGTACCTTCCTCCAGTCCCTACAAGTCTCCCTATCTCTGCACCCTCCTCCAGCCCCTACAACCCTCCCTATCTCTGTACCCTCCTCCAGTCCCTACAACCCTATCTCTGTAACCTCCTGCAGCCCTACAAAACTCCCTATCTCTAGAACCCCCTCCAGCCCTATAAACCCTCCCTATTTCTATAACCTCCTGCAGCCCCTAAAACCCTCCCTATCTCTGTAACCTCTTCCAGCCCCTACAACCCTCTTTGCCTCTGTAACCTCCAGTCCCATAACCCTCTCTATTTCTGTAACTTTGTCAGCCCCTGCAATCTCAGTGGTGTGAGGTAGGAGTACTTTGGGAACATTATGCCAACTGAATGACTTGGTGTAGAGCGGAGTAGGGAGCTGCTGAGATTTATTCTTTCAGCTTTCTGTAGCTGGTGAGAGTCCTTTTGCCTTCCAGTTGGCTTTACTCCTGTTAATTAGTAACTAACTCAGTAATCAATTGAGCCAAGGAATGCTGGTACGCAGTGACTGGAACAGCTGGGAATCTGGGAAACACATCACAGGGACACTTTGTTCCGGGGCAGCGCAGGCTAGAGGGAACTATTAGAGTTGGCCAATGGTCTGGGACAGGAGGATGCGGTGGTGGGCCAGGCAGGCATCAGCCTCATTCGTCTAACAGGTATGAGGCGCCAGCTACTGGTGTGGAGGAGAACCACAAGGTGGACGAGCAGGTTGACCAAGCTAACACAGTGGTTAGCACTGCTGCCTGGCAGCGCCAGAGACTGGGTTCAATTCTGGCCTCGGGTCACTGTCTGTGTGGAGTTTGTACATTCTCCTCGTGTCTATGTGGGTTTCCTCTGGGTGCTCCGGTTTCCTCCCACAGTCCAAAGATGTGTGGGTTAGGTGGGTTGGCCATGCAAAATTGCCCCTTAGTGTCAGGGAGACTAGCAGGGTAGTTTTATGGGGATAGGACCTGGGTGAGGTGCTCAATTGGACAGTCAGTACAGACTCAATGGACTGGATTCATGGATTGAGTTGAATTTATAGAATCCCGTTAGTGCAGAAAGAGGCCAGTCAGCCAATCGAATCTACACCGATAACAATCCCCACCCAGGCCCTATCCCCATAACCCCATTTGTTTACCCTGCTAATCCCCCGATACTAAGGGACATTTGAGCATGGCCAAATCACCTATCCTGCACATTTTTGGAGTGTGGGAGGAAACTGGAGCATAAGAACTAGGAACAGGAGTAGGCCATCTCACCTACTCTGCCATTTAATAAAATCATGGCTAATCTCTTCATGGACTCCTCCACTTACTGCCCGCTTACCAAAGCCCTTAATTCCTTTACAGTTCAAAAATGTATCGATCCTTGCCTTAAAAATATTTAATGAGGTAGCTTCAACTGCTTCATTGGGCAGGAATTCCAGAGATTCACAACCTTTGGATGGAGAAGTTTCTCCCCAACTCAATCCTAAATCTGCTCCCCCTTATTTTGAGGCCATGCCCTTTAGTTCTAGTTTTACCCGCCAGTGGAAACAACTTTCCTGCTTCTATCTTATCTATTGTCTTCATAATCTTATAAGTTTCTGTAAGATCTCCCCTCATTCTTCTGAATTACAGTGAGTATAGCCCCAGTTTACTCAGTGTCTCCTCATAAACCAACCTTCTCAACTCCGGAATCAACCTAGTGAATCTGCTCTGTACCCCCTCCAGTGGCAGTATATCCTTTCTCAAGTAAGGAGACCAAAACTGTACACAGTACTCCAGGTGTGGCCTCACCCAGCACCTTATACAACTGCAATATAATCTCACTGTTTTTAAACTCCATCCCTCTAGCAATGAAGGACAAAATTCCATTTGCCTTAATTACCTGCTGCAACCTGCAAACCAACTTTTTGTGATACTTACACAAGGACACCCAGGTCCCCCTGCACAGCAGCACGCTGCAATTTTTTACCATCTAAATAATAATCCATTTTGCTGTTATTCCTACTAAAATGGATGACCTCACATTTACCAACATTGTACTCCATCTGCCAGACCCCTGCCCATACACTTAGGTTATCTATATCTTTGCAGGCTTTCAGCGTCCTCTGCACATTTTACTCTACCACTCATCTTAGTGTCATCTGCGATTTTGACACTTGGTCCCCAACTCCAAATCATCGATATAAATCGTAAACAATTGCCAACACTGATCCCTGAGGCACACCACTAGTCACTGATTGACAACCAGAAAAACACCCATTTACCATGACTCTTTGCTTTCTGTTAGTTAGTCAATTCTCTATCCATACTAATATATTACTCATAACATCTTTATCTTACGCAGCAGCCTTTGGTGCAGCACCTTGTCAAATGCTTTCTGGAAGTCCAGATACACCACATCCACAGGTTTCCCATTATCCACTGCACATGTAATATTCTCAAAGAATTCCATCAAATTAGTCAAACATGACCTGCCCTTCATGAACCCATGTTGAATCTGACCAATGGGACAATTCATCTCCAGGTATCTTATTTCTTCCTTGATGATAAATTCAAGCATTTTCCCTGCTACAGAAGTTAAGCTAACCGGTCTATAGTTGCCCACCTTTTGTCTACCTCCTTTTTTAAACAGTGGTGTCACATTTGCTGTTTTCCAATCTGCAGGAACCAACCCAGAGTCCAGTGAATTTTGCTAAATTACCACTAGTGTATCTGCTATTTCCCCCACCATTTCTTTAAGTATCCTAGGATGCATTCCATCAGGACCAGAAGACTTGTCTATTTGCCCAACACTACCTCTTTAGTGATAATGATAGTTTCTAGGTTCTCACCTGCCATAGCCTTCTTGTCATCCATTATTGTCATGTATTTGTGTCTTCCACTGTGAAGACTGACACAAAATACCTGTTCAATGCCTCAGCCATTTCCTCATTTCCAGTTATTACCTCCCTCTTCTCATCCTCTAAAGGACAATGTTTACTTTAGCCACTCTTTTTCGTTCTATATATTTGTAGAAAATTTTGCTATCTGTTTTTATATTCTGAGCTAGTTTACTCTCATAATCCATCTTTTATCACTTTTTTCATGGCTTTCTGTTGACCTTTAAAGATTTTCCAATCCTCCACTTTGAATATATTTTCTTTCAATTTGATATCTCTTTTATTTCCTTGAATATCCATGGCTGATCGTCTCTTTTTCTACAGTCCTTCCTTATCACTGGTATCTACTTTTGCTGAGTGCCATGAATGATCGCTATGAAAATCCTCACTGTTCCTCAGTTGTCCCACCATAAATTTTTTGCTCCCAATCTACCTGAGCCAACTCCTCCCTCATCCCTTTGTAGTCTCCTTTGTTTAAGCACAAGACACTGGTATTGGATTTTACTTTCTCATGCTCCATCTGTATTTAAATTCAACCATACTGTGATCGCTTCTTCCAAGAGGATCCCTAACTGTAAGATCATTAATTATCCCTGTCTCATTACACAAGACCAGCTCTAAAATAGCTTCCTCCCTCTTAGGTTGCATTACATACTGGTCAACAAAGCTATTGAGGCTATTGAACTCCTTCTCAAGGCTGCCTTGACTAATCTGGATTGACCAATTGATATGTAGATTAAAATCCCCCATAAGAATTGTTGTACCAGTTTTACACACATCATTTATTTCTTTGTTTCTCACCCCACCATGATGTCATTATTTGGTGGCCTATAGACCACATCTATCACTGACTTTTCCTCCTATTTGTAATTTCCATCCAAATGGATTCAACCTCTTTTCCCATTGAACCTATATCATCTCTCACTGATGTCATCCTTAAATATCAGAGCTACACCACCTCTCTTACCTTCTTGTCTGTCCTTCCAAACAGTCTGAAACGCCTGAATATTTAACTCCCAGTCGTGACCATCCTGCAACCATGTAATGGCCACCAAATCATACTCATCTGCAAAGATTTGTGCCGTCAACTCATTTACCTTGTTTCCAATGCTACGAGCATTCAGATAAAGTGCCTTTATGCTAGTTTTTGTACCTTCATTTTGAATCCTAACACCTCCTGAGTTCCCCTTCCTTTTAACCCGGAGGAAACCCACACGGACACGGGGAGAATGTGCAAACTCTACACAATCGCCCAAGTCTGGAATTGAACCCAGGTCCCTGGCACTGTGAGACAGCAGTGCTAACCACTGTGCTGCCTGAGTGGCCTCCTTCTGTTCTACGAATGGGTTAGCTATGATGGATGAGAGGGTTGACTATGGTGAGGTGGGGGGCTGGTGTTGGTTGAAAGCATATCCAGGAGGATACAGTCCTCTGTGGCAGGAACCAGCATCTCCTAAGGTGGTGTTTTCTGCCTGCTGTCAGAAGGGTAAAGGACATCTCCTCGCGGATGCAGAGGAATTTGGTATGGAAGGGGGGTGGGGGGGAGAGCGGAGAGAGGATTCAGTCATTGTGGTTCACGACTTGGTTAGAATATTGTAAAAGAGAGTTTAAGCATTTTGGGGCCAAGTTAAAACTCAGAACCTCCAAAGTTATCATCTCTGTACTGTTAAAGGAGGCAAGTGGCCATCGGCATTGGCTCCAGAGGGGGCTGTGAGTTAGGAGGCAAAAAGCACTTCCAGTCGCCAGGCGAATGATATCACTGAGGCTGTAATTTGGGTTTTAAACTGACAGAGCAAACTGGGAGAGCTCATCATGAGCATTCCCCCTCCTACCTCAAACTGTGGGACACGACCCCCAACCAATCCCAAACTATGGGACCCCCCCCTCACCCAATCCCAAACTGTAGGACCCCCCCCCCCCCTCACCCAATCCCAGACTGTAGGACCCCCTCACCCAATCCCAAACTGTGGGAACCCCCCCTCACCCAATCCCAAACTGTGGGACCCCCCCCCTCACCCAATCCCAGACTGTGGGACCCCCCCCTCACCCAATCCCAAACTGAGGATCCCCCCCTCACCCAATCCCAAACTGTGGGACCCCCCTCACCCAATCCCAAACTGTGGGACCCCCCCTCACCCAATCCCAAACTGAGGATCCCCCCCTCACCCAATCCCAAACTGTGGGACCCCCCCTCACCCAATCCCAAACTGTGGGATCCCCCTCACCCAATCCCAAACTGTGGGATCCCCCTCACCCAATCCCAAACTGTGGGACCCCCCTCACCCAATCCCAAACTGTGGGACCCCCCTCACCCAATCCCAAACTGTGGGACCCCCCTCACCCAATCCCAAACTGTGGGATCCCTCCTCACCTAACATTGAATATGTGGGACTCCACATCTCACCCTCATTCACATAGAAACAGGAGTAGGCCATTCAGCCCATTGAGCCTGTTCCACCGTTCAATATGATCATGGCTGATTGGACACTTCAATGTTTTTTACACACACTGCCCCATAATCCTTTATTTCATTGTTAATCAGAAATCTATCAATCCCTGCCTTAAACTTACTCAGTACCCGAGCTTCCACAGCCCTCTGGGGAAAGATTCATAACCCTCTGTCGAAAAAAAATTCTCATCTTAGTCTTAACTTAGTCCATATTTTGAAATTGTGTCCCCTGGTTCTAGGAACCCAACCAAGGAAACATCTTACCTGCATCAACCCTGTTTATTCCTTGAAGTATTTTGTAGGATTCGGTGAGGTCACCTCTCATTATTTGAAATATCAGAGAATACAGGACCAGTTTTCCCAACTTCCCTTCATAAGACAGCCCTGTCTCCCTGGAACAGGTCTGGTGAACCATCATTGCACCCCTCTCTATGGCAATAATATCCTTTCTGAGGTAAGGGGACCAAAGCTGTACCCGGTACTCCAGCTGTGATCTACACAAGTTCCTATACAATTGAAGCAAGCTCTCACTACTCCTGTACTCAATCCCCTTGCGATTAAGGCTAACATTCCATTAGTCATCCTAATGGCTTGCTGCATCTATATGTTAGCCTTCAGTGACTCATGGACAAGGACACTCCGATCTCTTTGTACATCTACACTTTCTAATTTATTACCATCTAGGAAATACTCTGCACATCTGTTCCTTCTACCAATGTGGATGAGCTCACATTTTTCCACATTATATTCCGTCTGTCATGTTCTTGCCGATTCACAAAGTCTATCCAAGTCCTCCGCTTTACAATTTCCTCACAACACAGATTCCTGTCAAGCTTTGTATCATCTGTGAATGTGGAAACATTATGGTTAGTTCCCATAATTAAATCATTGATATATTGTGTACAGCTGGAGTTTTGAGTGCTGATCCCTGTGGTATGCCACTACACATATCCACCCAAACTATGGAACTCCTCATGCTGAGGAACACCCCTCAGTCCTTCAGTTCCTGATTTATTATTCTCACATGTTTTGGTATAGAGTTAAAAGTATTGCTTCTTGTGTAATATACAGACAAAGCACACCGTTCATAGAGAAGGAAAGGAGAGGATGCAGTATGTAGAGTAATAGTCATAGCTAGGGTGTAGAAAAGGATCAACTTAATGCAAGGTAGCTTCATTCAAAAGACTGATGGCAGCAGGGAAGAAGTCTGTTCGTGACCTCAGACTTTTGTATGTTTTTCCCGATGGAAGAGAGAAAGTCCGGGATGCATGGGGTCCTTAATTATGCTGGCTGCTTTGCTGAGGCATTGGAAAGTATAGACAGAGTCGATGGATGGGAGGTTAGTTTGCATGATGGATTGGGCTCCATTCTTTTTTAATTCCTTGCGATCTTGGGCAGAGCAGGAGGCATACCAAGCTGTGAGACAGTCAGAAAGAATGCTTTCTATGGTTGATGTAAGTTGATGAGAGTCATAGCTGACATGCCGAATTTCCTTAGTCTTCTGAGAAAGTAGAGGCGTTGATGGGCTTCCTGATCACCACTGCCGTGGGTTTGACTGAATGCACTGGCCTTCCTCCTCCCAACCCCCTCACCAATCTCTGTCTCTCCACCACCCTCCCCACAGATCGACAGGAGACCAGGTCCCGGTGTGTTATAATCTTGAGTGTCGCGAGTTTCCTGCTGTTCCTCGTCCTTCTTACCTGTATGCAAAAGTGCCCGGCCGTGAAGCTGCCCGTCTGAGAGACGGAAAGTTCTGAAAAGTCACCAACACTCACCAGGCTGAAAGCCAGATTCTGAATCCCTCACACCTCCCTCCACCACCAGCTCTCTGCAGAGGAGACAGATAAAAGACTGGTTTTCTTTTCTTCTTGGACTTCTGACACCTGGAGCCAGATCCAAAACAAAGGAGAGGGGGGGATCGAAGGTCAGCATTCTCACTAACCGACCTTGGAGTCTGTACAAGGACATCACGTCATGCATAGGAAGTCCACAGTTTGATAATTATCGAACAAATGACTGTGTGTGGGGGAATGATGAAAACTCTGCACGTGGTCCTGGTCTTAGACTGCTCGCAGGGCAGACACTTCTGTGGTAGGGTGGTGCTAGGTTTTCGATTGCCATTATTTGAACTCTTGTGCACCCAACCCACGAGCCTATGAATGGCAGTGGACTGCAACAAGGAAGCAGATGGTAACTGGACCAATTAATCATCATTTGAAAATGCAGAAACTGAACAGATCCCTTGGTGTGCTAATGTTGCAATTGAATGACATGGCGACTTGCAATGTGCCACCCAACCTTCGTGCTTTTTGAATGAGAATGTAATCCACTAAAGCAAAGAATCTTTGATTTAGAGAGTCTATCTAGAACATAGAACAGTACAGCACAGTACAGGCTCTTCAGCCCTCGATGTTGTGCCGAGCTATGTCCAGACCCAAGATCAAGCTATGCCACTCCCTATCATTCTGTTGTTCTCCATGTGCCTATCCAATAACCGTTTGAAACTTCCTAAAGTGTCCGACTCCACTATCACAGCAGGCAGTCTATTCCACACGCCAACCGCTCTCTGAGTAAAGAATCAACCCCGGCCATCCCTCCTATATCTCCCACCTTGAACCTTATAGTTATGCCCCCTAGTAACAGCTACATCCACGCGAGGAAACAGTCTCTGAATGTGCACTCTATCCCCCTCATCATCTTATAAACCTCTATTAAGTCGCCTCTCATCCTCCTCCTCTCTAAAGAGAAAAGCCCCAGCTCCCTCAACCTTTCCTCATAAGACCTACCCTCCAAACCAGGCAGCATCCTGGTAAATCTCCTCTGCACTCTCTCCGATGCTTCCACATCCTTCTTATAGCGAGGTGACCACAGATGAACACAATATTCCAAATGTGGTCTCACCAAGGTCTGATATAGTTGCAGTATAACCCCACGATTCTTAAACTCAAACCCCCTGTTAATAAAATGCTAATACCTTCTTCACGGCTCTATCCATCTGAGTGGCAACCTTCAGAGATCTGCGGATATGAACCCGAAGATCTCTCTGTTCCTCCACATTCCTCAGAACCCTGCTGCTGACCCTGTAATCCGCATTCAAGTTTGTCCTACCAAAATGAATCACCTCGCATCTGCCACTTTTCAGCCCAGCTCTGCATCCTATCAATGTCTCTTTGCAAGAGCCCTCCACCTCATCCACTATTCCATCAATTTTGGTGTCATCAGCAAATTTACTAACCCACCCTTCAGCCCCTTTTTCAAAGCCATTGATAAAAATCACAAATAGCAGAGGACCCAGCACCCTGTGGTACACCGCTGGTAACTGGCTTCCAGTCTGAAAATTTTCCCTCTACCATCACCCTCTGTCTTCTATGAGATAGCCAGTTGCTTATCCGATCGGCCAAATTTCTTTCTATCCCACACCTCCTTACTTTCTTCATGAGCCTACCATGGGGAACCTTATCAAACGCCTTAGTAAAATCCATGTATATGACATCAACTGCTCTGACTTCGTCTACACACTTAGTTACCTCCTCAAAGAATTGAATCAAATTTATTTCTACTTGCCCTGCTAAGGATTTGAGAATGTCCACATCTAAGACTTTCTGTTCCTGCAAAGCTTTTGAAAAGTTGTCCTATTTAGTTTATACTTGTTAATGATGTTTGTATTTTTTATATATGTGTATACTAAAGTCTGTGTTCTAATCACTGCTCTGCATCTGGGAACTGTGGAGGCCATTCTGATGTTGAATACTTAAACCCTTTGATTGGATCATCACCTAATCTTCAAAACAAGAGGGGTTACAAGTCTGTGAGATGTGTCCTGGGAGGTCAGGGGGCAGAGAGAGGGGGGTCAAGAACAGAACCAGAGAAGATAAGGGGCAGAGAGAGAGAGATAGAGACAGAAAAAGGATGAGGGGGCGGAGGGAGGAAGGGTGAGGGGAAGGCATGGAGGAAGGCAAAATGTGATGGAGGGTTAGAACATAGAACATTACAGCTCAGTACAGGCCCTTCAGCCCTCGATGTTGCACCGACCAGTGGAACGAATCTAATGAACCCCTAACCTAAACTATTCCAACATTATCCATATGCCTATCCACTGACCATTTGATCACCCTTAAAGTTGGCAAGTCCACAACTGCTGCAGGCAGCGCATTCCACGACCTTACTACCCTCTGAGTAAAGAACCTACCTCTGACATCCGTCCTACAATTACCACCCCTTAATTTAAAGCTGTGTCCCCTCGTGTTAGCCATTAGCACGGCTAAAGTGCCTGATAGGTTGAACAGGCTCCTTTGATCCTGTGCTCATGATGGGCATGGTTTGTCATGGTGTCTGCTTTGGATTTTTATTGAGATATTTGTGTACATTGTTCTGATATCAAAAGAGATCTCCACAAAATAATACAAGCAAATTACTGTGGAGGCTGGAATCTGAAACCAAACGAGAAAACACTGGGAAATCTCAGTAGGTCTGGCAGCATCTGTGTGGAGAGAAAATAGCTGACGTTTCGAGTCTAGATGACCCTTTGTCGAAGCTGACAAAGTGTCTACACACGCAAGCACAGCACGATTCTGGGTCCACCACCCCAGGATCCGCGCAGATCCCACTGCTATTCGCTGGGATGTGTAATTCCGAGATGCTTCCACCAAATAGGGAGGGCCTCGGAGTAAGAGACACACTTCCCCCCACACTCCCAACCTGAGGGTTCCTGTGACTCAACCAAGATCACAGCCTCCCAGTGCTGCTCCCCCACCCCGCCCTCCACTCAATCAGCCCGACTGCTGTGTTCATCCCTGCAGCCTGTTGACTGCTCTCTGTGCCTCATAAATGCAGTCGTTCACCGAGACGCCCAGGTACGAGGCTCCAATCAGCGACAGGGGCAAGTGATGTTCCTCAATAGATCCAAAAATAATGTCTGCGAGGAGAAAGAGAAACAGAGACAAACTTCACCACAGGATTCAAAGTCAAAATCCACCGTGTGTCAGTTACAGTGTGACAAGAACTGACAACTTAACCTGTGACAACTTTAGAAAGCACCTCTAATCCATTAAAACATCCAGAATGCAGAAGGGTACAGAGATAGGGAGGGTTGCAGGGACTGGAGGAGGTTACAGAAATAGGGGGGGTTGTAGGGGCTGGAGGAGATTAAAGAGATAGGGAGGGTTGTAGGGGCTGGATGAGGTTACAGAGATAGGGAGGGTTGTAGGGGCTGGAGGAGGTTACAGAGATAGGGAGAAGTGTAGGGGCTGGAGGAGGTTACAGAGATAGGGAAAGGTGTAGGAGCTGGAGGAGGTTACAGAGAAAGGAAAAGGTGTAGGGGCTGGAAGAGGTTACAGAGATAGGGAAAGGTGTAGGGGCTGGAAGAGGTTACAGAGATAGGGAGAGGTGTAGGGGCTGGAGGAGGTTACGGGAGGAGGTTGAGGTGTTGTTGGACTGAGAGCCACTGTACATGAGCAAGCAGAGGGGGTAATGAGTAAATTTGTGTGGGTTAGGGACGGAGGGAAGCATTGATTTAAACATGCTCTATTTTACGTAGCATGAGTGAGATCAACCAAGAGACAGTGAGCAGGAAATGAGCTGATACATAGAGGAAATGATGTTAGAGATCGAAGCAGATATAGTAGTTGTTCCACAGACACACTCACCCAAGTGTTTCGAGTGCCCTAGTGTATACTGTGGGATACAGTCCTGTAAAAATATTCAAGGGAACAGTTAGTCCTATGTGTCTGAGGGACATTTACTCCTCACATATCCCCGTGCTATACCTGTCCTGGGAATGTTTGATGGGACAGTGTAGAGGGAGATTTACTCTGTGTCTAACACCATGCTGTACCTGTCCTGGGACTGTTTGATGGGGACAGTGTAGAGGGAGATTTACTCTGTATCTAACCCCGTGCTGTACCTGTCCTGGGAGTGTTTGATGGGGACAGTGTAGAGGGAGATTTACTCTGTATCTAACCCCATGCTGTACCTGTACCTGTGAGTGTTTATGGGACATTGTACATGGAATCTCACCTTCAGCACTTTGAGGATGGTTTTCAGGGGTTTCTGCTTGATCCCCAGGTGATGTTGCACTGCTTCCAATGCTCGCTGAAGCAGATGGTCCTTAGGTACAGTGTCTGGATCACCAAAGGCCTTTTGGAACCAGGAGCCACCCATCATGACCTGGAAACATTAAAGGGAAACATTAGACTGAAGGTGATGACACCTCACTCGCTTGCAACTCACTGGAGGCAGATGATACCATTATTCTCTCAGTGACAGTAGGTCGCTCGCAAACACAACTGTGCCAATTAACATGAGGCAGTGAATTGTGAAGCAAAAGTTTTGTTCCTGATCCTGTTATCTCATTGAGCATCTGGGGCAATTACGCTCTTACTGACCCCCTTGATTGACTGCTGTCTCACTGACCCCTTCACCAGTCCAAAATGTACCTGTGAGGGAGCTGCCTAGTAACATCAGTAACAAGAATTTAAAAAGACATGATAAGTTGTGATTTGTCCAGCAACAGGTGGAGATCTGCCCAGTGACAGCAGTAGCCAGCATTCGAAAGGCATGATGAGATACAATTTGCCCAGTGACAAGATTAGCAGGCATCTAGACAAAATCAGGCGTAAATTGTCCTATTAGTAGAAACAGTTTATCTAGACAACTGAGAGATCAGTGAAGATACCCACATGCTAATTTCTAGAGCTAAGGAATTTGAGAGATGTAGACAGCCCAAATGGAATATCAAAGGGGCCAATGCATCCAAAACGTGAGAGGTTAGTTTCTATCTAATAGCCCGAGAGGCCTGAATCTTCAGGGAGGCCTGTTTCAGCAAACATTTAGAGCCACAACAGATATTCTCCTCGACAAGACGTACTTTTGTACCTTCACTGAACCAGCAACAGACAGTTTCCCAGACCTGACCATGTATTGTGTGGTAACTATAAGCTGGATTTGACTTATAGGGCCTGGTTTTATCAACAATTCGGGCACGAAATCGTGGTAAGTTCGGGCATCGGGCCTGTAACGTGATCTGCACCTGAAACCGAGCAGATCGCACCTTTACCGATACTCAATTTGGGCACAGATCCGGTCTGCGCCCCAATTGGGCAGCTCGGCAATTTAAATATATTAACATGCATTTAAATCCACTTAATGAACTGCGCGCCCAACTCTCCCGCCAAATCCCACTTTACCGTCTTCGGATCTGTTCCGGATCCGTGCTGTCATCAACCTGCAGAATAAAAATCCAAAGCGGATTCCTATTCTGCAGGGGAACCTCCGAAGCCCATCCTCCTCGAACACTCCCCCTCCTGGAGGGAGGGGGGGCTCAGATGGATCTCTGGTTGCGGAGGGGGCGGTGGAGGATGATGAGGGAGGGGGGGGATGGACTTAGGAGAATCTCCACCACCCTCCCAACCAGACATCCATCTCAGCCTGCTCCCCCCCCTCCTCTGGCTGACACCAGCGGAAGGCCAGGAAGGTGCTGCAAGCTGTCCAACGAGTGCAGTAAGTGGTCTCACAACACCAGTCCAGCAGGACTTTAACCTGGTGTTGTGAGACTTCTTACTGTGTTCACCCCAGTCCAACGCCGGCATCTCCACATCGACGCGTGCAGGTCAGAAGGATGGTGGAGGGAGAGCAGCAATCCAGGTAGGCTGGGGGTGTGCTCTGCCGAGGGGGGGTCCTGCCTCCCGGGAGGGTCTGATCATGGTCTGGGGGGGGGGGGGGGGGGGGGGAATGGGGGCCTGCCTCCCAGGTGGGGGGGGGGGGGGGGTGGTTCTGATTGCTCCTCATCCTCCCACCCTATCACCACCCGTTCCCTTCCCCTCCCCCTCCCACCTCTCTCTGCTGGTTTTGTCTTTTGTGCCCAGCGCACTGTTTCAGATTTGTTTTTCCAGAGCTCTGATCGTTCCCTAAGCCCCGCCCACAGCACGGACCGGACCGGAGCCGGCAAAAAGCGTACGGGCGCGCTGGAACGAGGATTCCGGGCTCGGATCCGTATTATGCCCACATCCAGCCCTTAGCCTCCGATTGGTAAAATCGGGCCCATAGAGTTACAAAGCTGGATGTTGTTTGATGTTTCAGTGAGTTCAGGAAATGAAAGTATAGTTTGGGAACAAAAGATAATATCAGAGAAACGATATGTGTTTACTTAAGTGATATAGTGTATTATAGTCCTTCCTCTCATGTATTTTTCTTTTACTTTAATAAACATTGGAATAATTGTTTGCATAAAGGCTGGACTGTTTTCTCACTGGGTAGTGTGTAGCTCCTCATATTAATCCAAAGAAATATACACCAGTAAACCCAGTTTTTCAGGTTGGGACACTGTCACACACCAGCAGGGTTTGGAACAGCCTCACTGAGTACAGCCTTTCAAAATAATGAATGCCTCACGCCTGCCCCACACTCATTCTCCCCACCATATCATCCCGTGGCACTGTACCGTAAGTCTGGTAGTTTGAGGGCCCACTCGATTCTGTTGTGGGAAACTGCAGGAATCGTACACAATGCCGAGGATTTCTCCGCTCTCTCGTGAGGGGATGAGGTGTCCAAAACCCTGCAGGCAGGGGAGAGGTAACAGTGAGTACAGAGGGGCTGAGCGGTGGGGGGGGGGGCGCAGAGCGAGGAGGTTGGAGCCGGAGCAAGGGGTTTGGGTTTTGAGCGAAGGGAGACAGGGGGATGGGAGGCGAAATGAGGGGGTCATGGGCAGAAAGAGAGGGTCATGTGCGGAATAAGGGGGACGGGATGGGACGGAACGGAACGGGACGGGACGGCCGACTGAGGGGGGCGGATGGACTTGGGGGAGAGGGCTTAAGGTGGGAGATCTGGGGGGGGGGAGCCGGTGGCCCAAAGGACCCGAGCGAAGGGGGGTGCTGAACGAGGGGGCCGAGGGCAGAGCGAGTGCGCCTGGGGTGCAGAGCGAGGGGGACGGGGGCTGAGTGAGGGGGCCGGGGGGGGGGGGGGGGGGGGGGCGGGCAGAGCGAATTGACTGGCAGGGGGGTGGGGTCGGAGCGAAGGAGCCACGGGGCTCGGAGCGAGGGGCCGAGAGGGCGGTCAGAGCGAGGGGGCCGGGGACAGAGAGAGAGGGTGTCAAGGAGGAGAGGGTGTTGGGTGGAGAGGGGGGTGTGTCGGGGAAGACAGGGGGTCGGGGAGGAGAGGGAGGGAGTCGGGGAGGAGAGAAAGAGAGTTGGGGGCAGAGAGATGGGGTCGAGGGACAAAAGGGGTGGGTTGGGGAGGAACGAGAGGGGCCGGGAGCGGAGAAAGAGGGAGTCGGGGGAGCAGACAGAGGGTGTAGGGGTGGGGGAGAGACAGAGCGAGAGAGAGGCTTGGGACGTGCAGGAGTATGAGAGGTATGAATGGGTTTATCTGCAATCTGAGAGAGCCTCACCGAGACAGGCAACACCAGGCCCTCATACTCCAGGTTGACCACAGTGACCGACACACTGGAGATCTTCCTCAGTCTCTCACGTAGAACACCCAAGGATGGAGGGAGGATCCTGCTCAGCGCTGCATGAACAGGAGAGGTGAGAGGTCAAAGGGTGATGCACAATGATGCACATGAACACAAGTTCATTTACCCTGTGTACAAACCTTTCGCTGGGATTGAGGAAAAAATGTGATCCGCATTCACAATCCCATCGTCAAGCTGCACCTGAAAGTGAGAACAAACAGTTCAAAGTTTAGAAACAGTAATGGGTGAAGGAGGCAGGGTAGTTTAGATAAAGAATAACAGATTCCCAGCAGTGAGTCACAGACTGCAATCTAATCGCGGGTTCAGGATAGTGTAGAAAAGGAATAACAGATACCCAGGAGTGAGTTACAGACTGGAATCTAATCGAGGGGTTCGGGGTGGTTTATATATAGAATAACAGATGCCCGTGAGTGAGTTACAGACTGGAATCTAATCGAGGGGTTTCGGGTGGTTTATATATAGAATAACAGATACCCGGGAGTGAGTTACAGACTGGAATTTAATAGAAAGGTTCAGGATGGTTTAGATAAGGAATAACTGATACCCGGGAGTGAGTTACAGACTGGAATCTAATCGAGGCGTTCAGGGTGGTCTATATATAGAATAACAGATACGTGGGAGTGAGTAATAGATTGGAAACTAATTGAGGGGTTCGGGGTGGTTTATATATAGAATAACAGATACCCAGGAGTGAGTTACAGACTGGAATCTAATTGAGCAATTCAGAGTGGTTTATCCATAAAATAACAGATACCTGTGAATGAGTTACTGACTGGAATCTAATCGAGGGGTTCAGGGTCATTGATATATGAAATAACAGATACCCGGGAGTGAGTTACTCTCTCAGTTCATATTCTTCCACTCCCTCTTTGATCACTGACACTCTTTGTCACCCTCTTCCCCTTGATCTCTCTCAGTTTCTACCTATCCACACCTTGATATCCCAAAGCCAGTATCCCACCCTTAATCTCTCATACTTAATCTCCCTCAGCAGTCACATTGCTCTGAGTTACAGACTGGAATCTAATTGAGGGGTTCAGGGTGGTTTATAAATAGAATAACAGATACCCAGGAGTGAGTTACAGACTGGAATCTAATTGAGGGGTTCAGGGTGGTATGTATATATAGAATAACAGATGTCTGAAAGTGAGTTAGAGACTGCAATCTAATTGAGGGGATTGAGATGGTTTATAGATAGAATAACGGATACCTGGGAATGAGTTACAGGCTGGAATCTAATCGAGGGGTTCCGGGTGGCTTACATACAGAATAACAGATATGTGGGAGTGAATTACAGACTGGAATCTAATCGAGGGGTTCAGGGAGGTTTATATATAGAATAACAGATACCCGGGAGTGAGTTACAGACTGGAGTCTAATCGAGGTGTTTGGGGTGGTTTATATATAGAATAACAGATACCCGGGAGTGAGTTACAGACTGGAATCTAATCGAGGGGTTCAGGGTGGTTTATATTGTAGCCAAACAGGCCATCTAAAATGGCGTTTTGTAAAGCACTCTGGGATAACTGGGCAAGAAACTAAACCAACAGGCTGCAGTTTAAAGACAGACAAACAGGCTGCAACCCTGATGAGTGAATACACAGGATATGGGCCATCTCCAGGATGAAACAGACTTTCTGATCACACTGGGTTGTGTGCCAGACGTAAAGGCACCGTGAATCCTTATTTAGGAGGAAGGTATGTGACCTATGTGCCTACAACACATACAGGCATGGCTGCCAGGGACACACCCAGAGATCGGTGTGGTAGCACCTGATTGGACTCTTATCGATCAGGGTGATCAAGTCCTGATCGATTGATTGGCAATGGCCAAAAAAAGGGCGTGAAACCAAACGGGGTATAAAGGATGCTGCACAACCAGGAATCTCTCTCTCTGACCCCCACAAACAAGCTACAACGACGGAGAGCCACCACACCTGAGAAGGGAGGAAAGAAAGAAGACCAGAGCCAGGGTACCACACCAGGCTAAAGGACCAGACTACGCAGACAACTACCAAGACCAGTGCAGAGATAAAGGCTACTATCTGTTTGGGGACTTGTCAGTCACGCAAAGTTAAGTCAAGGTCTTGTATTGTACTTGAATTCTAATATTTTCTATAAGATAACTTATTGTTGGTCGGGTTATTGATTGTGTGGGTTTAAATAAATATTGTTTGTACTAATAAGACGTCTACTCAAAGTTATTTGTGCACCGTATAAGGGTTAAAACAGGCTGATTTTTACAACAATATATAGAATAGCAGATACCCGGGAGTGAGTTACAGACTGGCATCTAATCGAGGGGTTCAGGGTGGTTTATATATAGAATAACAGATACCCAGGAGTGAGTTACAGACTGGAATCTAATCGAGGGGTTCGGGGTGGTTTATATTTAGAATAATAGATACCTGAGAGTGAGTTACAGACTGGAATCTAATTGAGGGGTTTAGCGTGGTTTATATATAGAATAACAGATACCGGGAGTGAGTTATAGACTAGAATATAAGAACATAAGAAATAGGAGCAGGAGTAGGCCATCTAGCCCCTCGAGCCTGCCCTGCCATTCAATAAGATCATGGCTGATCTGTCGCTGCTCAGTTCCACTTTCCCGCTATCTCCCCATAACCCTTAATCCCCTCTCTTATCAAAAACCCATCAACCCGCGTCTTAAAAATATTTAGCGAGGCAGCCTCCACCACTTCAACGGGCAGAGAATTCCAGAGATTCACCACCCTTTGAGTGAAGAAGTTCCTCCTCAACTCCGTTCTAAACCGCCCCCCTTTTATCTTGAGGCTGTGCCCCCTAGTCCTACTGTCTTTTTTGAGCGGGAAGAGTCTCTCCACCTCTATCCTATCCATCCCATTCATCATCTTATACGTCTCAATGAGATCTCCTCTCATTCTTCTAAACTCTAACGAGTACAAGCCCAGTTTATTCAGCCTCTCCTCATAGCTCAACCCCAACGCCGGTATCAGCCTAGTAAACCTCCTCTGCACTCCCTCCAAGGCCAAAATATCTTTGCGCAGGTGCGGCGCCCAAAACTGCACACAGTACTCCAGCTGCGGCCTCACCAATGCCCTATACAGCTGCAGCAAGACCTCCCTACTTCTATATTCAATCCCCCTCGCTATGAAGGCCAGCATCCCATTTGCCTTCCTGACCACCTGCTGCACCTGCAAGCTGGGTTTTTGCGACTCATGCACAAGGACCCCGAGGTCCCTCTGCACCGTCGCCTGCTGCAGTTTTTCGCCACGTAAGTAATAGTCCTTCCTACCATTCTTCCTACCAAAGTGGACCACCTCACACTTGCCAACATTAAATTCCATTTGCCATTTCCTGGCCCATTCGCCCAGCCTATCTAGATCCTTCTGCAGACTCTCCACACCCTCCGCACAATTTGCCGTTCCCCCAATCTTGGTGTCATCAGCAAATTTCGGCACCCTACACTCGGTTCCCTCCTCCAGATCATCTATATAAATGGTAAAAAGCTGAGGCCTCAGCACCGACCCCTGGGGCACTCCACTAGTCACCATCCGCCAATCCGAATAGCACCCGTTGACCCCCACTCTCTGCCTCCTATTTGACAACCAATCCTCTATCCACGCTAACACCCTACCCCCAACTCCATGTCCCTCGACCTTCTGCAACAACCTCTTGTGAGGTACTTTGTCAAACGCCTTCTGAAAATCTAGAAAGACCACATCCACCGGCTCTCCTCTATCCACCGCCCTCGACACATTCTCATAGAACTCCAGTAAATTTGTCAGACACGACTTCCCTTTAATGAAACCGTGCTGCGTCTGCTCTATCAAGCAATTCCCTTCAAGATGCCTCGCAATTTCCTCCTTAATGACAGATTCTAACATTTTACCCACCACAGACGTTAAACTAACCGGCCTATAATTCCCCGCCTTTTGCCTGGCACCCTTCTTAAACAATGGTGTAACATTAGCCGTTTTCCAATCATCTGGCACTTCCCCGGAATCCAGCGACGTCTGGAAAATAACCACCAAGGCATCCACTATCACCTCCGCCATTTCTTTCAGAACCCTCGGATGCATTCCATCCGGTCCTGGGGACTTGTCCACAATCAGCCCCTCCAGTCTGTTGAGCACCGCCTCTCTAGTAACAGTAATGTCATTAAGACCCTCCAGTCCTACCAGCTTTCCATCGCTAACACCCGGCAAATTATTCACGTCCTCCTCCGTGAAGACAGAAACAAAAAAGTTATTCAATACCTCAGCCATATCCTCATCCCCTACCACTAGGTCCCCTTTCTCATCCTCTAAAGGACCAACATTATAATCGACGGACTTGGGGTGGTTTATATATATGTACAGTTCTCCTATTTTGTTTAAACCCTGACCTTCCAGGCTCTGTCAGCTGACTGCTGGAGTCCATGGACTGGTGCATTCAGGTGAATCTCCACTCCCCGTCTCAGTAATTCCTGCTGCATCGCTTCTGGAAGTGTTTGCATTCCTTTCTTCAGGGACCACTGCGCCCAACCCTCTTGCTTGGCTCGGCTAATTAACTGGGAGGTGAAGGGCAGATCCTTGCCAGCTGTAGAGTGACAGAAGGTGGACATGTACCTTGAGATGAACATGACAGCTCACCAGTTCTTCAAAGAGAGTGTGTGAGAACGAAAGGGAGAGAGAGTGTGTGAGAACGAAAGGGAGAGAGAGTGTGTGAGAACGAAAGGGAGAGAGAGTGTGTGAGAACGAAAGGGAGAGAGAGTGTGTGAGAACGAAAGGGAGAGAGAGTGTGTGAGAACGAAAGGGAGAGAGAGTGTGTGAGAACGAAAGGGAGAGAGAGTGTGTGAGAACGAAAGGGAGAGAGAGTGTGTGAGAACGAAAGGGAGAGAGAGTGTGTGAGAACGAAAGGGAGAGAGAGTGTGTGAGAACGAAAGGGAGAGAGAGTGTGTGAGAACGAAAGGGAGAGAGAGTGTGTGAGAACGAAAGGGAGAGAGAGTGTGTGAGAACGAAAGGGAGAGAGAGTGTGTGAGAACGAAAGGGAGAGAGAGTGTGTGAGAACGAAAGGGAGAGAGAGTGTGTGAGAACGAAAGGGAGAGAGAGTGTGTGAGAACGAAAGGGAGAGAGAGTGTGTGAGAACGAAAGGGAGAGAGAGTGTGTGAGAACGAAAGGGAGAGAGAGTGTGTGAGAACGAAAGGGAGAGAGAGTGTGTGAGAACGAAAGGGAGAGAGAGTGTGTGAGAACGAAAGGGAGAGAGAGTGTGTGAGAACGAAAGGGAGAGAGAGTGTGTGAGAACGAAAGGGAGAGAGAGTGTGTGAGAACGAAAGGGAGAGAGAGTGTGTGAGAACGAAAGGGAGAGAGAGTGTGTGAGAACGAAAGGGAGAGAGAGTGTGTGAGAACGAAAGGGAGAGAGAGTGTGTGAGAACGAAAGGGAGAGAGAGTGTGTGAGAACGAAAGGGAGAGAGAGTGTGTGAGAACGAAAGGGAGAGAGAGTGTGTGAGAACGAAAGGGAGAGAGAGTGTGTGAGAACGAAAGGGAGAGAGAGTGTGTGAGAACGAAAGGGAGAGAGAGTGTGTGAGAACGAAAGGGAGAGAGAGTGTGTGAGAACGAAAGGGAGAGAGAGTGTGTGAGAACGAAAGGGAGAGAGAGTGTGTGAGAACGAAAGGGAGAGAGAGTGTGTGAGAACGAAAGGGAGAGAGAGTGTGTGAGAACGAAAGGGAGAGAGAGTGTGTGAGAACGAAAGGGAGAGAGAGTGTGTGAGAACGAAAGGGAGAGAGAGTGTGTGAGAACGAAAGGGAGAGAGAGTGTGTGAGAACGAAAGGGAGAGAGAGTGTGTGAGAACGAAAGGGAGAGAGAGTGTGTGAGAACGAAAGGGAGAGAGAGTGTGTGAGAACGAAAGGGAGAGAGAGTGTGTGAGAACGAAAGGGAGAGAGAGTGTGTGAGAACGAAAGAGAGAGAGAGTGTGTGAGAACGAAAGAGAGAGAGAGAGTGTGTGAGAACGAAAGAGAGAGAGAGAGTGTGTGAGAACGAAAGAGAGAGAGAGAGTGTGTGAGAACGAAAGAGAGAGAGAGAGTGTGTGAGAACGAAAGAGAGAGAGAGAGTGTGTGAGAACGAAAGAGAGAGAGAGTGTGTGTGAGAACGAAAGAGAGAGAGAGTGTGTGTGAGAACGAAAGAGAGAGAGAGTGTGTGTGAGAACGAAAGAGAGAGAGAGAGTGTGTGAGAACGAAAGAGAGAGAGACAGCGAGAAAGAGAGAGACAGCGAGAAAGAGAGAGACAGCGAGAAAGAGAGAGACAGCGAGAAAGAGAGAGAGGGAACACGAAAGAGACAGAGAACAAAAGAGAGAGAGAGAGATCGAGTGAGCGAAAACGAAAGGGGCAGAGTGAGCGAAAGCGGGGGGCAAGGGAGGGGGAGGTGGGGAAGGGGGAGAAGGGACGGGGAGAAGGGACGGGGAGATGGTACAGGTGAAAAGGGGAGACAGAGGGAAGGATGGACGGGGGGGGTAGGGGGGACGGGGATGGGGGAGAAGCAACGGGGGGGAAGGGGGTCAGGGAAAAAGGGGATGGGGAGGGGGCACAGGGGGACGGGCAGGGAGGTACTGGGGGAGGGGGACAAGGGCCAGGGGATGGGGGGGGAAAACAGGAGGTGGGACAGGGGAGGGGGGGCAAAAGGCAGGGGAGGAGAGGATGGGGGAATAGGTGATGGGGGACAGGGAGTGGGAGGACAAGGGGAGCAAGGGCAGGGGTACAGGAGGACAAGGGGAGCTGGTGATGGGGGGCATTGGAAGGATGAGGACACTGGGAGGGGGCAGGCAGGGGGACGGGGGGGACCAGGGAGGACAGTGGGCGGGAACGGGGGGGGGGGGGCGGGGAGTGGACAGATAAAGGAGGGGGTGGAGGGGGTGGGGGGGGCAGGGAGAATTGTGGGACAGGGGAAGGGGTTGACAGGATGGGGGCAAGGTGGACAGGACAGGGGAGAGGGGGGAGGACAGCAGTGAGGCGGGGGACAGGAAGGAGGGGACAGGGAGGAGAGGGGGGACAGGGTGGAGGGTTGGGCAAGTGTGGGGGGGGAACAGGTGGGCAGGGACAGGGGGACAAGGGACAGGGTGGTACGGGGAAGGGGGTACCGCTGTGAGGAGGGAAAGGGTGGAGGGAGGGCAGGGGGACGACAGGGGTAGGGGGCGAGGGGGGGTTCAAGCGGTTGGGGACTGGGGAGATGGGGGACGGGGAGAGGGGGGACAGGGGAGAGGGCAGACAGGGAGCTGAGGGCAGGGGAGGGGGTATGGGCAGGCAGGGGGCGGGGGAAAAGCGAGAGACTGAGAGCGAGAGAGAGACAGACAGAGAGAGAAAGCAAGTGAGAGAGGTGGACAGGGGGAGGGGGGCATGGGGAGGGGGAGTAGGGGGGAAACGAGGGATGGGGTGGAGGGGAGGCTGAGGGGGGGCGGAGGGGAGGCTGGGGGGCAGAGGGGAGGTTGGAGGGGAGGCTGGGGGGCGGGCGGAGGGGCAGCTGAGATGGGGTGGAGGGGCGGCTGAGTGGGCACTGGTCCAGTGGAAAGGGGGAAAAAGGGGGGAAGGGGGAAAAAGGGGGGGAGGGGGAAAAAGGGGGGGGAGGGGGAAAAAGGGGGGGGAGGGGGAAAAAGGGGGGGAAGGGGGAAAAAGGGGGGGAAGGGGGAAAAAGGGGGGGAAGGGGGAAAAAGGGGGGGAAGGGGAAGGGCGAAAGTGGAGGGTGGGAATGAGGAGTGGGGGAGTGGAGATGGGTCAGAGGGGAAAGGAGGGATGGGGGGAGGAGAGGCAGGGAGAATTTACTGGGGCAAGCTCACTGACCTCCTCCTCCTCCTACAATCATTCCGATCAGCACAGATCCAAATCTCCTCTCAGCTTGGAAGAGCATGGGGAAGCAGGATCGGACACTGAGCTGCCTGCTGTCTCCTGCAAAGATCCCACGGCACAAACTGTCAACGGCAATCTCCGCCAGCTTGGAAGAGAAAGAAGAAAAGCATGTCCGAGGGTGGAGAGATTGGAGTGAGAGAGAGAGAGAGGGCCCGGGCGTGCGCGCGCGAGGGAGAGGGCGCGGGGGAGAGGGCCCGGGGGAGAGGGCGCGAGGGAGAGGGCCCGGGGGAGAGGGCGCGAGGGAGAGGGCCCGGGGGAGAGGGCGCGAGGGAGAGGGCGCGGGGGTGAGCAAGAGAACGAGGGAGAGCAGGAGAACGAGGGAGAGCAAGTGAGCGACAGAGCGCAAGAGAACGACAGAATGAGAGAGAGAGAAAGAGAGCGAGAGACAGGGGCAGAGAGACAAAAGCACAGAGAGTGAGAGAGAGAGAGAGAGAGCCAGACAGAGAGAGAGAAGGGGAAAAGCAGTACGCGGGTTGAGGGCAGGGGAGGGTATGTTGGGAGAAAGTGCTGGGGACAGAGTGAGGGAGGGGTTGGAAGGATAGAGTGGAGGGGACTAGTGAGGGAGGTGGTTAGATGGAGGAGGGTTCGGGTGAGGAACGATGGGGTAGTAGAGCGAGGGAGAGCATGTTGGGGGAGGAGAGGGGGTCTATGTTCAGGCGAGGGGACAGAGCGGGTTGGAGAGACGGAATGGGGGGCAGAGGAGATAGAGAGGATGTAGGTGAGGGACTTGAGGTGGTGGGGGTGGGTGCCTATGTACATGAGGGACTGGTGCTCGAGCGTGTGTGTGTGGCAGTGAGTGTCTGTGTGTATAAATATGCAAGTGTGTGCATGAGAGTGTGAGCGTGCATGTGCGTCTGTGTGTGTGCATGCGTGTGTGTGCGGGTTCGTGCGAGTGAGACATATCTACCTTGGACTACTCACCTCCTTTCCAAACCTGCGGGCCACAAAATTGTGAACACTTTCATCCTGCTCTTTTCCCCGTCGGATGAAGGGTTCCCGGAGTAAGCTGCCGATGATCGGCTGGGAGAACGGAGAGTGTGTCATGAAAGCAGACCTTCAAATTTCAAAACGCAAAGTCAGAAAATCTCTCCGGGACTGGTGTTATTGAAAGAGATATGCAGATATCGCCCCCACCCCCAACCACTCCCCACATCCCCCCTGCACCCCCACTCCCCCGCACCCTCATTGCCCCCCCACCACCACCCCACACACCCTGCACCCCCACCACCACCCCACACACCCTGCCACATCCCACCCACATCCCTGCACCCCCACCCACCCCACTAAATCACTATCCCTGTCAATCACCAACCCCTCACCCAACCAACCAATCATCTCCCCCACCTCACCCAACCAACCAATCATCTCCCCCACCTCACCCAACCAATCAATCGTCTCCTCAATCTAGCTGGGTGGGATTGAGGGATTGGGGAGAAGGTGGGTGGGTGGGATTGAGGGATTGGGGAGAAGGTGGGTGGGTGGGAATGAGGGATTGGGGAGAAGGTGGGTGGGTGGGAATGGGGGATTGGGGAGAAGGTGGGTGGGTGGGATTGAGGGATTGGGGAGAAGGTGGGTGGGTGGGATTGAGGGATTGGGGAGAAGGTGGGTGGGTGGGATTGAGGGATTGGGGAGAAGGTGGGTGGGTGGGAATGAGGGATTGGGGAGAAGGTGGGTGGGTGGGAATGGGGGATTGGGGAGAAGGTGGGTGGGTGGGATTGAGGGATTGGGGAGAAGGTGGGTGGGTGGGATTGAGGGATTGGGGAGAAGGTGGGTGGGTGGGATTGAGGGATTGGGGAGAAGGTGGGTGGGTGGGTAGGTAGGTGGGTGGGTGGGTAGGTAGGTGGGTGGGTGGGTAGGTAGGTGGGTGGGTGGGTAGGTAGGTAGGTAGGTGGGTGGGTGGGATTGGGGAGAAGGTGGGTGGGTGGGAATGAGGGATCGGGGCGAAGGTGGGTGGGTGGGTGGGATTGAGGGATCGGGGAGAAGGTGGGTGGGTGGGATTGAGGGATCGGGGAGAAGGTGGGTGGGTGGGATTGAGGGATTGGGGGATTGGGGAGAAGGTGGGTGGGTGGGATTGAGGAGAAGTGGATGGGATTGAGAGATTGTTCAGGTGCTCCTACAATCAGTGACGCACCTGATACCTGATGGTAACTTGCAAAGCTTTCCCCCAACGAACAGATATCGATTCTTGGCAGCCACATCACTGTATGTAACCGGGAGAATGTCACTGTCCAAACCCAAATCAGAAACCTAGAAAGAGAATGGGAGAGAGAACGAGGACAGAACGAAAGAGTGAGAAATAGGTGCAATTAGATTCCAGACTGTAACTCACTCCCAGGTATCTGTTATTCTACATATAAACCACCCCAAATCCCTCGATTAGATTCCAGTCTGTAACTGACTCCTAGGTTTCTGTTATTCAATAAATAAACTATCCCAAACTCCTCCGTTAGATGTCAGTCTACAATTCACTCCCGGGTATCTGTTATTTTATATATAAACCACCCAAAACCCGCAATTAGATTCCAGTCCATAACTCACTCCCAGGAATCTGTTACTCCATATATAAAGCACACTGAACTCTGGGCTCCAGGTTACATTCCCTCACCATCTGGAGTGTGTTCTTTCCCACTATTCCTGCTGGTCTGACTCCTCGTGGCCCATGCTCGAATATGGCTCCTTCTTGTGTCCGTGTTGTTTGCAGCCAACCTCCAGTATGACCACTTGCTTCCAAAAGGATGATCTGGTGACATGAGAAAGAGAAAGAGTGAGGCAGGGAGGAGGAGTCAGTAAGACTGGAAGGGGGAGTGGGGGAGGAAGAGATAAAAAGAGGAAGAACAGGAAGGGCCAAACGGAGACAATGGGGGAAAGGGCGAGAGGGGGAGATGGGTGGACGCTGTGAGACAGAGACAGCGAGAGAGGCCAGGGTAAAGAGTGAGAGTGCAGCACTCCCTCAGTACTGACCCTCTGACAGTGCAGCACTCCCTCAGTACTGACCCTCAGTGCTGAGGGAGTGCTGCACTGTCAGAGGGTCAGTACTGAGGGAGTGCTGCACTGTCAGAGGGTCAGTACTGAGGGAGTGCTGCACTGTCAGAGGGTCAGTACTGAGGGAGTGCTGCACTGTCAGAGGGTCGGTACTGAGGGAGTGCCGCACTGTCAGAGGGTCGGTACTGAGGGAGTGCCGCACTGTCAGAGGGTCAGTGCAGAGGGAGTGCTGCATTGTTGTCGGTGTTGTTTTTTGGATGAGCTGTTAAACTGAGGCTGAGCGTACAAAGTCCCATTTCTTCCCAGTAAAGAAGAGCAAGGGAGACCCTCCTGATACGCTGTGTCTATATTCATCCCTCAATCAACAGCAACCTCAACCAAATGTCTGGATAACACAATGAGCTTGGACCAACAGTGAAAGGGAGGGCAAGATTTCACATCTACTTCCGAAGCCCTGTCCATCAGTAATGTCACCATTGTTCTTCAGTGAACGCTTTATTATACCTCACCTTGGAAACATTGGCAGCACTGCTCAGGCGCAGGCAGGCTGCCAGGCCACTGATCCCAGCTCCAATCACAACCACAGTCTGAGGCATCAATCCTGTAAAATGTGAGAAACAGGAAAAACAGAATGAGTGGGAGAGAGAGAGTCAGATAGACAGAGAGAGTCAGAAAGATAGAGAGCGAGGAGGAGAGAATATGAGAGACAGAGAAAGCGAAAGTCAGAGAGAGTCAGAGACAGGGAAAGTGAAAAAAAGACAAGCAGAGAGAGCAAAAGCAAATCTGAGTCACAGAGACAGAGAGAATACACTGACAGAATCAGAGTGAGAAGGGTGGAGAGTCAGAGAGAGAGAGTCTGAGACAGAGAAAGAGAAAATGGTGGAAAAGCCAGAGTGTGAGGGGACAGAGAGAGGGAGAGAAAAGCACAGAGAGAGTGAAAGAGAAAGTCAGAAACAGCAAAAGAGAGTAAGAGTCAGATGGAGACAAAGGTTGGGGGGTGGGGGTGCAAAGACAGACATAGAGGAACAGGGACAGAGACAAAGAAAGAGACAGAGACAAAGACAGAACATGTATACCGTCAACTTGCCTTCCTTGCTTATACTGAAATGTTTCTGTACTATTTGCCACACCTAACAGAACTTCTGCGCTGAGTTCTGCTTATCATAATGACACAGCACCTTGTTTTATCTCAATGTCTCAAACTTTCCAAAATGGCCTCCTCCTGTTCCTGTGTAACAGGCTCAAGCTGCCCAGCTTGGCCTACTCCTGATCCGATGTAACAGGCTCAAGCGGGGGCTGAATGGCTTCCTACTGTTCCCGTGTAACAGACTCAAGCAGGGGCTGAATGGCCTCCTATTTCTGTGTAACAGGCTCGAGGGGAGCTGAATGGCTTCCTTCTGCTCCTGTGTAATAGGCTCGAGAGGGGCTCAGTGGCCTACTCCTGTTCCTGTGTAACAGGCTCGAAAGGGGCTGAATGGCTTCATCCTGTTTCTGTGTAATAGGCTTGAGAGAGAGGCTGACTGACGTACTCCTGTTTCTGTGTAACAGGTTTGAGTGGGGGCTGAATGGCTGCTCCTGTTCCTGTGCATCAGGCTCGAGAGGAGGCTGTGGGATAAGCTTATAACAGATTAGAGGAATTTCAAACAATTAGGGATTTAAGACACTAATAAATTACCAGCATTCAATGAAATGACCTCAGCTCAGACTCACAGTCTAACAGGGGAACTGTCAGCATTAAGATGGTATGAACACAGTAAGCGATTTAGATAACTATGAGATTTGAACAAATATTTCTGATTTAAACATATATTTTGAATTTTAAAATGTATTTTAGCTGTATTTTTAAAGTAATTGTACACTTTAGTCAAAGGCAGGCTGCTGTGTGGCATGATGGGATGAAGACTTAGCAAAATGAACTACATTTTTTGGAACAATGAAACCACAGAACGTGTATCGTTTTATCAGCAAAAGTTACGATCAGTATCGTTCCCAAAGCCACTTTATGAATAGGGCTGTTCAAAATGTCCTGATAGGACAAGTTCTTCTCAGCCTGGTTCGGCCACTGATATAAATAAGAGTTGGTGGGAACAGTATCTTTGACCTTTGTAGCGAAACACCTGGGATTGCTAAGTGACGAGGAAAGAAACGCCCAGGTTTTATGGATCACTGAAATCCTATGATGTCAGACAGTAGAATGTAAATGGCTAAGGTATATGACAACTATTAACAGTGATTTATTTGTACTAATGGTGACTGGTTAATAACTAACAGGAAGGTGGGAAAAACAAACTTGAGAAATGTCTAATTGTTCTGATGGATGTATTGTAACCTCAGACTGGCACTGGAATGCTCAGAATCTTCTCTTGAATATCTCCCATTGATTGTTGGTCAAATAAAAATACGTCTTTAACTGGGACTTTGCTGAGGGTTTTTAGTCTCTGAAAAGACCCCACAACAATTTTGGCGCTGCAAGCAGGGTGGAGTCACTGGAAACCAGTGGCAGGACGCGTCTCCAACAAGAAGGAGACTATATTTCATTGTTACCACCCAAGTAGTTAAAGTAGTCACGTGTCAAGCCTTCAGACTTGTAAGTTGACCTACCCAAATGAATGTGAGGGGTTGCGAAAACAGTGTTACTGTGTGAAGAAATAACGCTTAAAGAGAGGGAGGCAAGGATGGACTCTTGATAAGTCTTTAACTGTGACACTGGCTTTGTGAGTCTTTGTACTTATTGAGGTTTTTGGGTGATACCTAGTCCCTGAAAAGACCCCGCAACAAAGCTGAATGGTTTCCTCCTGTTCCTGTGTAATAGGCTTGAGAGGGAGCTGAATGACGACCTCCCGTTCCTGCGTACCATGTTCAAGAGAGTATGAATAGCCTCCTCCTGTTCCTGTGTAACAGGCTTGAGAGGGGCTGAATAGCCTCCCTCTCTAATTCTGGGCAGCACACTTCAAAGTCTTGGAGAGGGAACAAATTTGCGTGTCATCCTTGCACAAGGGCCATGCTAATCTTCTCTGTATCGTTCCAATTTTAGTATATGTGCTGCCGAAGCGAGCACCAACTAAGAGAGTGGAGAAGAAGCTGAGATTTCTCCCTTGGGGCACAGAAGGAAGGGGTAGATTTAAGAGAAACTTTAATAGAGGTGCTCGAAATGAAGGGCTTTGATAAAGTCAATGAAATGTATTCCCTAGTGAAAATAATCTTCTGAAAAAAGGATTCTAAAGTGATTCCTGGCTGTGAGGTCATTTCTGAGAAGCGTCCCAGTTACAAGGTTGATATGGAAATTAAAGCCAGGTAACAAAAAAGCAAACAGAGACTAAATGGGAGTTATTAGGTTTCAGCCACAGAGAAGGGAGAGAAAACAGTTTTACATGATGTGTGTAAAGAAAAGGAGAAAGAAGAATACAGCACAGGAGTACCCAGCCTGCACCGATACCCGGTTTCTATCCCTCCGTTCGCTTCTGGTTCATGTGTTTATCAAGATACACCTTGAATGCTGCTAATGTGCCTGCTTCCAACCCTTCAACTGGCACTGCGTTCCAAGCACCCACCATTCTCTGTGTGAAAAACATTCCCGGATGTCTTCCCTAAACTTACCCCCTCTCACCATAAACCTCTGTCAGCTTGCAGTCATAAGAACATAAGAAATAGGAGCAGGAGTAGGCCATCTAGCCCTTCGAGCCTGCCCCGCCATTCAATAAGATCATGGCTGATCTGTCGTGGCTCAGTTCCACTTTCCCGCCCTCTCCCCATAACCCTTAATCCCCTCTTTTATCAAAAACCCATCAACCCGCGTCTTAAAAATATTTAGCGAGGCAGCCTCCACCACTTCAACGGGCAGAGAATTCCAGGGATTCACCACCCTTTGAGTGAAGAAGTTCCTCCTCAACTCCGTTCTAAACCGCCCCCACTTTATCTTGAGGCTGTGCCCCCTAGTCCTACTGTCTTTTTTGAGCGGGAAGAGTCTCTCCACCTCTATCCTATCCATCCCATTCATCATCTTATATGTCTCAATGAGATCTCCCCTCATTCTTCTAAACTCTAACGAGTACAAGCCTAGTTCATTCAGCCTCTCCTCATAGCTCAAACCCCTCAACTCCGGTATCAGCCTAGTAAACCTCCTCTGCACTCCCTCCAAGGCCAAAATATCTTTGCGCAGGTGCGGCGCCCAAAACTGCACACAGTACTCCAGCTGCGGCCTCACCAATGCCCTATACAGCTGCAGCAAGACCTCCTTACTTTTATATTCAATCCCCCTCGCTATGAAGGCCAGCATCCCATTTGCCTTCCTGACCACCTGCTGCACCTGCAAGCTGGGTTTTTGCGACTCATGCACAAGGACCCCGAGGTCCCTCTGCACCGTCGCCTGCTGCAGTTTTTCGCCACGTAAGTAATAGTCCTTCCTACCATTCTTCCTACCAAAGTGGACCACCTCACACTTGTCCAACTTTCCACCCTGGGAAAAAGCTCTGACTATCCACCCTACCTACGCCTCTTATAATTTTGCAGATTTCTATCAGGTTGCCCCTCAGCCTCCATCTTTTCAATGAAAACAATCTGTGTTTATCCAACCTCTCCTCAAAACTAAAAATAATATAACATACTTACAACAGATAGAAAGCTAAAGGCAGGATCAGTGAAGGGATCATGATTTAGAAAATTCTACTGTTTCTACCTCAATCTCTCAATTAAACTGAGAACATTTAACAGAGTTTATTAAGGAGGCAGAATAAAGGAGTCTGTAGAATCTGTGTCATTAAAACAGTTGTGAACTTCACTAAGATGGTTCAGCAAGAGCATGCCTTTTTGGTGTTTAATCATATCATAGAATTCCTGCAGTGCAGGAGGCCATTCGACCCATCAATCATAATCCCATCCAGGATCTATTCCCTGTAACGCCACATATTTATCCTGCTAATCCCCCTGACATTAAGGGGCAATCCGCATGGCCAACCAACCTAACCCGCACATTTTTGGACTGTGGGAGGAAACCAGAGCAACCTGAGGAAGCCTACACAGATTGGGGAAGAATGTGCAAACTCCAGACACCCAAGGCCAGAATTGAACTCGGGTCACTGGCGCTGTGAGGCAGCAGTGCTAAGTAGTGTGCCACCACGCCACCCTGGGGAACCTAGATGTAATAAAGCTGCAGGTTCAAGAGATTCGAGGGCAAATCCAATGAATGGAAAAAGTTAGAGAGCCTACATACAGGAAGTAGCAGTTAAAATGCTTTCAGACTGCATGTGGTACCATACATATACTGGGAGTAATGCTGAGACATTTGTGAGGGTTATCTTGTTGTATTAATGGTTTAATACTGGACAAGTCAGGTTCCTGAGTGAAACCTAGTTTGATTGATCTTATCTATTTTCCTTAGAAATGTGGAATAAAGTTGCTGACTAAATTCACAGGTGCCTGCTGCTGAACTTTTAAATACAAAGAGGAACTTACTTGTTTAAAAAAGGAAGTGGAACTATTGCCACACCAGACACCAATGCTAGAAAGGTCTCAATGCAAATTCCCACTATTACTTTCCCCCAGCAATGTCTGGTGGGCAATATTTGAATTTAGTTGCCGGAGGGAAGGTATGTGTTGAAATTGGGGTCAACGTGGTCTAGCCCTGCTGCCTCTGGATCCAAGATCCCTGCTTTGCTAAGAGTGGTGAGGGTGGACAATGGGAGGCTCCAGTACAATGGGGGCTCAGGGTGGGAACCACGCGTCCTTGCGCTACTCTATGGCGCCGGCAGCAACAGGACGTCAGAGACATAAACGCGCCTGCGCGCCGGCCTGGTTTGTACTACACCTGCGCGGGATTGCCCTGCTGGGACCAACCGGCCGGCACTGTGACCACTGCGCATGCGCCCCGCCAGCAAAACACTTACAAACACGTCCGAAACCCTGAACTTTTTAACAGCATATGAACCGAACTTAACATGTAGTTGTAGGCAGTAAACGCATCTACAGCGTAAGTCTTAAGCAGGAAAAGAAGCGGGGGTGGTGAGAAATAAAAGCAAAAATCCTGACTCACAACTTCCGGTTGCGCCACCTAAGATGTCGGAGGCACTGGTCCCAGTGCGCATGCGCAACGCACCCTTGCTGGCTCAGCACGTGCGCATGCGCTATAAGCATGCAGTTCGCGACACGCATGCGTGGCGAGTGTCGGTGTGCGTGCGCCATAAGCGGCCCTCGGTGCGCATGCGCCATAAACGGGTGTCGGTACGCATGTGCCATAAGTGTATAGTTCGCGACACGCATGTGTGGCGGGTATCGGTGAGCATGCGCTGTTCTCCAGCCTCATGCTCCTTCGAAGGGGCAGCTGGGACTTCAGTATGGCTCTCTGTGGCTGGAGCTGGCTGTGAATGACGACGATACCAAGGTTGGTGGTGCTGTGGATAGTTTAGAGGGATGTCAGAAGTTGCAGCGTGACATAGATAGGATGCAAGACTGGGCGGAGAAGTGGCAGATGGACTTCAACCTGGATAAATGTGTAGTGGTCCATTTTGGCAGGTGCAATGGGTTGCAGGGGTACAATATCAAGGGTAGGACTCTTAGCTCTTAACCTCATTCACTAGTTTATTATCAGATAAATCGGTTGGACTTAAACCTGGTGTTGTCAGATTTCTTACTGTGTTAACCTCATTCCCTACCAGAGCAGCTTCGTACCCCAGAGGCGTTCATCTGTTGATTGCAAATGGCTGCAATGGCACCCCAACATTTGGGTCATTGGGTGTGGCAATGGCAAGGAGGGCCCCAATCTCCATTCCAGCCTCCAGTGCTGAGCAGAGTTCTCCGGGTGCCCTGGTGCCTGTGATGGAGCAGGAGTCCGAGCCACCATCGCCCTCTGGCCCAGAGAGCAGCCCAAAGAGGACCCCTTCTCCATCTATTGTAGAATCATAGAAATCATAGAAACCCTACAGCACAGAAAGAGGCCATTCGGCCCATTGAGTCTGCACCAGCCACAATCCCACCCAGGCCCTACCCCTCTATCCCTACATACTTACCCACTAATCCCTCTAACCTACGCACCTCAGGACACGAAGGAGCAATTTTTGCATGGCTAATCAACCTAACCCACACATCTTTGGACTGTAGGAGGAAACCGAGCACCCGGAGGAAACCCACGCAGACGTGAGGAGAATGTGTAAACTCTACACAGGCAGTGACCCAAACTGGGAATTGAACCCAGGTCCCTGAAGCTGTGAAGCAGCAGTGCTAACCACTGTGCTACTGTATCCTGGGGGGTGAAATCGAAGTGGAGCCAGGACTAGTTGGTGGGTCCATGCCACCTGCCATATGTACTGCGGCAGGGGACTCAGATGCGTCAACTGCCGGGAGGAGAAATCCCGGATTACTCAGTGGTGGGCACTGGGGATGATTTAGAATCTTACCTGTAACGAGGCAGTGAGGTCCCTTGTCCCCCTCATTGGGTCACCTCTCATCTACCGAGGGAACACTGGGGCTTTCTGTTAGAGAATCGCAATTGCTGTGATAAAGTACAGCTGGCCCTCAACTGCTGCTGGTCCAATGTGTGCACGCCTTCTCAAAGGGGGCGCCAGATTCAGATTGAAACAAGTAGCTCTGTCTGCAAGGTTTCTTTGTGTGCTCCTACTCCCTCTGAGTACTAAACTGTAGTGGGTGGGTGAAGGTAGCACAGTGCTTTTGATGTGAAAGTAGCCATAGCCAGCCTCAACATCAGTGGCATCAGGGAGGCACAACGCAGGTTCCCGAACTTCTCAGTCCACTGGGTCGAGAAGTACACGGCGTGCTTCGAATGTTAAGTGCTAAGAATGTAAGGATGCAAGAAGCCCACACCAGTCCGGGACATGAAGTAGCATGGCTCCTGGAGTGGCAAGGGGAGGGTGCGGTGTTTACATGAGCCACCTAGCACCTAATTCTAGCGTGATGGCTATCTTGTTGGCCCCACATTTTCAGCCAGAGATTTTGGACGTCAAGGAGCCTGGCCGATTTCTATATTGATGGTCTGCGAGGAGTGGGGAGGGGAGGGTGGTACTTCACTTTGTGAATGCCTACGCTCAAAAACACTTGGCTTCAGCAAATGACTTTCTATGAGCAAGTGTCCACTCATCTCGGCACCATCAACACGGATGAGTGTATTGCCCTCAGAGGGGATTTTAGTGCACTCGCACCTCCTGGGGAGGTGGTTGTTGGGTTTGACTCTGCACGGGCTGGGAATCGAAGTGATACTGTCAGCTTTCGCTGATGATATGCTCCTTATGTTCACAAACCTGGCTGATCTGCGGAGGATGCAAGAGTAAGAAGTCTCACAACACCAGGTTAAAGTCCAACAGGATTACTTGTAGCAAACGCCACTAGCTTTCAGAACTGGCTGTTCCTTCATCAGGTGAGTGGGAGTTCTGATCACAAACAGGGCGTATAAAGACACAAACTCAATTGACATGAATAATGATTGGAATGTGAGACTTTTCAGCTAATCAAGTCTTAGACATACAATGTGAGTGGAGAGAGTATTAAGCATATGTTAAAAAGACATATATTGTTTCCAGACAGAAAAGTTAATGAGATTTTGCAAGTCCAGGCAAGTTGTGGAGGGTCACAGATACTGTGACATGAACCCAAGATCCTGGTTGAGGCTGTCCTCATGTGTGCGGAACTTGGCTATCAGTCTCTGTTCAGCGACTCTGCGCTGTCATGTGTCATGAAGGCCGTCTTGGAGAACGCTTACCCAAAAATCAGAGGCCGAATGCCCATGACCACTGAAGTGTTCTCCAACAGGAAGGGAACAGTCTTGTCTGTCATTGTCGAGCGGTGTTCATTCATCCGTTGTCATAGCGTCTGCATGGTCTCCCCAGTGTACCATGCGTCGAGACATCCTTTCCTGCAGCGTATCAGGTAGATAACGTTGGCCGAGTTGCAAGTGTACGTACCATCTATTGCATGGTTCTCTCAAGTGAGATGATGGCATCCGTTTCAATGATCCGGCATGTCTTACAGAGATAGCTGTGGCAGGGTTGTGTGGTGTTGTGGTCACTTCTCCTGAAGGCTGGGTAGTTTGCTGCGGACAATGATCTGTTTGAGGTTGTGCAGTTGTTTGAAGGCAAGAAGTGGAGGTGTGGGGATGGCCCTGGCGAGATGTTTGTCTTCATCAATAACATGTTGTAGGTTGCGAAGAAAATGTTGTAACCTCTCTGCTCTGGGGAAGTACTGGACGACGAAGGGTACTCTGTCCACCATGTCCCGTGTTTGTCTTCTGAGGAGATCGGTGTGGTTTTTGGCTGTGGCGCATCAGAACTGTTGTTCGATGAGTCGAGCGTCATATCCTGTTCTTAAGAGGGCATCTTTCAGCGTCTGGAGGTGTCTGTTGCGATCCTCCTCATCTGAGCAGATCCTGTGTATATGGAGGGCTTGTCCATAGGGGATGGCTTTAGGGTGGAAGCTGGAGAAGTGGAGCATTGTGAGGTTATCTGTGGGCTTGCAGTACAGTGAGGTGCTGAGGTGACCGTCCTTGATAGAGATGCGTGTGTCCAAGAATGTAACCGATTTCAGAGAGTAGTCCATGGTGAAAATGCAAGGGTCATGATGTGGATATGCCGGCGTTGGACTGGGGTAAACACGGTAAAAAGTCTGACAACACCAGGTTTTAGTCCAACCGATTTATTTGATAGTAAACTCACAAGCTTTCGGGTTAGCCCCTTCGTCAGGTGAATGGAGAGTTCTGGCCTCAGACAGAGCATATAAAGCACAGACAGTTTAGAGATTACTGATTAGAATGCGAATCTTTACACCTAACCTGCTGTTCAAGTCCTGAAGTGGCTGACAATGTGAGTGGAAGGAGCACTGATCACAGGTTACGGAGATGTGTATTGTCTCCAGACAGTACAGTAAGTGAGGTTTTGCAAACCCAGGCAAGTCACGGGGGTTACAGATAGTGCAACATGAACCCAAGATCCCTGTTGAGACCGTCCTCATGTGTGTGGAACTTGGCTATCAGTCTCTGTTCAGCGACTCTGCGCTGTTGTGTGTCGTGAAGGCCGCCTTGGAGAATGCTTACCCGAAGGTCAGAGGCTGAATGCCCGTGACCACTGAAGTGTTCGCCAACAGGAAGGAACAGTCTTGCCTGGTGATTGTCGAGCGATGTTCATTCATCCGTTGTCGTAGCGTCTGCATGGTCTCCCCGATGTCCAAGCTTCGGGACATCCTTTCTTGCAACGTATCAGGTAGACAATGTTGATCGAGTTGCAAGAGTATTTACCGTGTACCTGGTGGCAAACACGGGACACAGTGGACAGAGTACCCTTCGTCGTCCAGTACTTCCCCGGAGCGGAGAAGCTACGACATCTTCTCTGGAGTCTTCAACGTATTATTGATGAAGACGAACATCTCGCCAGGGCCATCCCCACACCCCCACTTCTTGCCTTCAGACAACCACGCAACCTCAAATAGACCATTGTTCGCAGCAAACTACCCAGTCTTCAGGAGAACAGTGATCACAATACCACAGAACCTTGCCACAGCAACCTCTGCAAGACATGCCGGATCATCGACATGGATACCATCATCACACGTGAGAATACCATCCACCAGGTACACGGTAAATACACTTGCAACTCGGCCAACATTGTCTACCAGATACGTTGCAAGAAAGGATGTCCCGAAGCATGGTACATTGGGGAGACCATAAAGAAGCTATGACAACGGATGAATGAACATCGCTCGACAATCACCAGGCAAGACTGTTCCCTTCCTGTTGGCGAACACTTCAGTGGTCACGGGCATTCAGCCTCTGACCTTCGGGTAAGCGTTCTCCAAGGTGGCTTTCACGACACACGACAGCGCAGAGTCGCTGAACAGAGACTGATAGCCAAGTTCCGCACACATGAGGACGGTCTCAACAGGGATCTTGGGTTCATGTCGCACTATCTGTAACCCCCGTGACTTGCCTGGGTTTGCAAAACCTCACTTACTGTACTGTCTGGAGACAATACACATCTCTTTAACCTGTGATCAGTGCTCCTTCCACACACATTGTCAGCCACTTCAGGACTTGAACAGCAGGTTAGGTGTAAAGATTCGCATTCTAATCAGTAATCTCTAAACTGTCTGTGCTTTATATGCTCTGTCTGAGGCCAGAACTCTCCATTCACCTGACGAAGGGGCCAACCCGAAAGCTTGTGAGTTTACTATCAAATAAATCGGTTGGACTAAAACCTGGTGTTGTCAGACTTTTTACTGTGAACATGCAAGGGTGCCAGACCACGTGCTCTGCCGTGTCCCTTGCCAGGATCAACTGGACCAAATATTCCAGACTCCTGGTTGGTCCGTAACAGATGGATTCCCTTCCAGAGGAGCTCAGGCCTCTCACCTGGAACAGGACCAGCATTCTCTACTTGGGAATCCATCTTTGCCCGGTTGAGGAATTTTGGCCAGCAAATTGGCAGGAGCAGGAGACCAAAGTCGCTGCTCATCTCAATCTCCGGATAAGATTTCTCCGAGTGCTGTCTTATAGAGTGTGAGTTCTCATCGTAAACCAGCTGATTGCCTCCATGTTGTGGTACCGGCTTTGAGCTCCCCCCCCCGCCCCGATTTTGTCACGAACATCCAGAGAACACTCGTGTAGTTCTTCTGGGGTAAGAGACTCCACAGGGTTGTTGCTAAAGTTCTGAATCTCCCGCTTAGGGAGGGCACTTAGGTGCTGGTGTATCTTCGCACCCAGGTGGCATCCTTCCACCTTCAGACCCTGCAGCAATACCTTTATGTTGAATCTCCTCCTCAATGGTGTGTCCTGGTGACATATTTCTTCCGCCAGGCACACGGCCTGAATTGTGACATGCAGTTCCTGTTCACAGACCTGAGGGGGTCTTCAGAACTCAGTGCAGGCGTTGCCCGACTTCTTTCAGGACCTCCTTAAAGTCTTGGACATGGTCACCTCACTCCACAGCTCTTCTTCCTGTCGCGGCCATCATTCTGGAGCCGCTGTCAGTAATCTGCTCCTCCATCAACTCCATTTCCAGTGGCTGGTGGAGAGGCGTGCTATGGATGCCGGGATGACCAAGCTCGGGGACATGATGGGTGATGGAGGATTGGGCTGGATGACGCTCCATGAATTATATGGAAACCAGAAGCCATTCGGTCCTTCGAGCCTGCTCAGCCATTCGTATTGATCATGGCCAATCATCAAATTCGGGAGGTACAGGGTGGCACGGTAGCACAATGGTTAGCACTGCTGCTTCACAGCTCCAGGGACCTGGGTTCGATTCCCAGCTTGGGTCACTGTCTGTGTGAAGTTTGCACATTCTCCTTGTGTCTGCGTGGGTTTCATTCGGGTGCCCCAGTTTCCTCCCACAGTCCAAAGATGTGCGGGTTAGGTTGATTGGCCATGCTAATAAAATCGCCCCATAGTGGGAAGCATAGGTTAGAAGTATTAGTGGGTAAAATACGTAGGGATATGGGGGTAGCACCTGGGTGGGATTGTGGTTAGTGCAGACTTGATGGGCCAAATGGATTCTTTCTGTACTGTAGGATTTCTATGATTCTTTCTATTTCTATGAAATTCAATATCCTGATCCCCTCCTTTCCCCACATATCCCATTAGCCCCAAAAGCTATATCTAATTTCTTCTTGAAATCAGGCATTTTGACCTCAACTGCTTTCTGTTGAAGTGAATTCCACACATTCACCAACCTCTGGATGAAGGAAAATCTCCTTGCTTCAGTTCTAAAAGGTTTACCCTTTATCCTCAAACTATGACCCCTAGTTCTGGACTCCCCTACCACTGTGCACATTCTTTCTGAATCTACTCTGTCGAACCTGTTAGGAGTTGGCTCAGTGCGTAGTGGTGGGCATTCGGCTTGCAAACAATGCCATCCTGGACCTCAAAATGGCCATGCTCGGACCCGACATCACATGTGGTCTTAGAGGCACAATTGTGTGATGGAATCCTGATTGAGCGCACCCCTGCTTAGACAGAATTTCACAGTGGCCCCAAGCCCAGGCCCGTTCCCCCAGGGATTTCTTGATCAATTGGGCCAGTGGGCTGACAAACGGCAGATGGAGTTTAATTTAGACAAATGCGAGATAATGATTTTGGTAGATTGAACCAGGGCAGGATTTACTCAGTTAATGGTAGGGCACTGGGGAGAGTTATAGAACAAAGAGATCTAGGGGTACATGTTCATAGATCCTTGAAAGTGGAGTCACAGGTGAACAGAATGGTGAAGAAAGCATTCGGCATGCTTTGTTTCATTGGTCAGAACATCAAATACAGGAGTTGGGACATCTTGTTGAAGTTGTGCAAGACATTAGTGAGGCCACGCTTGGAATTGTGTGTGCAATTCTGGTCACCCAATTATCAAAAGGATATTACTAAACTAGAAAGAATGCAGAAAAGATATACTAGGATGCTACCGGGACTTGATGGATTGAGTTATAAGGACAGGCTGAATAGACTGGGATTTTTTCTCTGGAGCGAAGGAGGCTGCGGGGTGATCTTATAGAGGTCTATAAAATAATGAGGGGCATAGACAAGGTAGATAGTCAATATCTTTTTACAAAGGTAGGGGAGTCTAAGACTAGAGGGCGTAGGTTTAAGGTGAGAGGGGAGAGATACAAAAGTATCCTGAGGGGCAATTTTTTCACACAGAGTGGTGAGTGTCTGGAGCAAGCTTCTTGACACAGTAGTAGTCGAGGCAGGTACAATTTTATCTTTTAAAAAGCATTTAGTTACGTGGGTACGATATAGAGGGATATGGGCCAAATGTGGGCAATTGGGATTAGTATAGGGTTTAAAAAAAATAAGGATGGCTTGGACAAGTTGGGCCGAAGGGCCTGTTTCCATTCTGTAAACCTCTATAACTCTACGGATGGAGCCATAGAGTTTGAACTGCCTCACGGAAATGCCATCTGTGCCCTTTGCCACTGCGTGGAGAGATTTCCTATTTGGGCTGTGGCTATACACCTTCCATTACTGTGCCCTTGCCCATCACCCAGACAAGGCTTGGTAAACCTTGTTGCAGTCTGCACGGCAGAGGTCCTCAGTGGAGCTTTCTCTAAGGAGGGATCCTTCTGCATTATATCAGGGACCTGGGGTGGAGGCTAGTGCACACAGCAATAGCATACAACCATAAATTGCACCAGTTCATGTTGCAGCATTGTAGAATCCGTGAACCATGGATATGTTAATTGTCCTAGACTGCACTCCCTTTTTCATGATTTGAAAAATCTTATTGATGTTGCGCTTGCACTAGTCCCATGCTCCTGATCTACAGGCACCTGGTGTGGAACGGGGCAGGGAAGCCAGAGGACCGCCTCGTGAGCCTTCTCCTAGGCCGAGCTAAACGCATTATAAGTCAGGTCCAGGCAGCGGGCCCCTCTACCGTGGCTACATTTGCGGTCAGGTGTCCCTGGAGAGGGAGCATGCAGTGCCCACGGACACCATCGCAGCCTTCTGTGCCCACTGGGCACTTCAGGGATTGGGGTATATTATTGAACCTTTTAATCATATTTTCATTTAATGTGGGAAAATATGAAATTGTCCATTTTGGCAGGAAGAATAAAAATAGGGTTATCTAAATGGTGAGTTTGCAGAGCTCTGAGATGCAGAGGGATCAGGCTGTCCTAGTGCATGAATCACAAGACCAGTATACAGGTACAGCAAGCAATTAGGAAAGCCAATAAAATGTTATCATTTATTGCAAAGGGAATTGATTACAAAAGCAGTGGTTGTGTTTCAGTTGTACAGGACATTGATTACATCACATCTGGAGTATTGTGCCGGTCCGCCTTGTTGTCCAATGAGGGGCATACAGGCGATGGGTCGTACTTGGGCTGTTCTTGAATGTTCAAGAGTAGCCTAGTGCTTCATGTCGTTAGTGTACGCTTAAACTGGACCAGATGCTGGGCAACATGACAGCTCATTGACTATCGCTGTTTGCTGCGCAGACATATGGATTTGGGCCAGTGTTGGTGGGAGTTTGCGCATTCTCCCTGTCCTTGTGTGGGTTTTCTCCGGGTGCTCCGGTTTCCTCCCACACCCCAAAGATGTGCTATTAGGCTGATTGGAGGTAATAAATTGTCCCTAAATTAGATTCCCTCAATGTGGATGGCCATAAACAATAGATAAGGAGGGGGGACTGGTAATGTTAAAATGGCGGCGTGGGCTCATTGGGCCGAAGGGCCTGTTTCCCAGGCTGTTTTTGTTCTTCCTTCTGTATTGGCCTCCTTATTTAAGGTGTAAATATATTGGAGGTAGCTCAGAGAAGGTTTACTGGACTAATACCAGGAATTGATGGGTTGTCGTATGAGGAAAGGTTGGAAGTGTTAGATTTGGACCCAGAAGAGTAAGAGGTGACTTCATATAATCCATACTGTGCACAAGGAGGCCATTTGGCCCATCGAGTCTGCAACAACCATAGTCTCACCCAGGCCCTTTCCCATAATCCCATTTATTTACCCTTCACACTCCCGACACTAAGGGGCAATTTAGCATAGCCAATCAACCTAACATGCACATCTTTGGACTTGATTGACACACAAGATCCTGAGGGGTATTGACACGGTTGACGTGGAGAGGATGTTTCCTCTTGTGGGAGAATCTAGAACCAGGGGTCACTGTTTAAAAATAAGGGGGTCGCCCATTTAAGATGGAAATGAGAAGAAATGTTTTCTCTCAGAGGGTGGGGAGTCTCTGGAACTCTCTTCCTCAAAAGGCAGTCTTTGAATATTTTTAAGGCAGAGCTGGGTGGATTTTGATTAACAAGGGGATGAAAAGTTATGATTTAATTTGATTTATTATTGTCACATGTATTAACAGTGAAATGTATTGTTTCTTGTGTGCTATACAGTCAAAGCATACCATTTATAGAGAAGGCAACTCGAGTGCAGAATGCAGTGTTACAGTCATAGCTAAGGTGTAGAGAAAGATCAACTTTATGCAAGGTAGGTCCATTCAAAAGTATGATGGCAACAGGAAAGAAGCTGTTCTTGAGTTGGTTCGTATGTGACCTCAGACTTTTGCATCTTTTTCCCGAAGAAGGTGGAAGAGAGAATGTCTGGGGTGTTTGGGGTCCTTAATTATGCTGGCTGCTTTCCTGAGGCAGTGGGAAGTGGAGACAGAGTCAATGGATGGGAGGCTGGTTTGTGTGATGGATTGGGCTACATTCATAACCTTTTGTAGTTCCTTGCGGTCTTGGGCAGAGCAGGAGTCATACCAAGCTGTGATACAACCAGAAAGAATACTTTCTATGATGCATCTGTACAAGTTGGTGAGAGTGATAGCGATAGCTGACATGCCAAATTTCCTTAGTCTCCTGAGGAAGTAGACGCGTTGGTGGGCTTTCTTAACTATAGTGTTGGCATGGGGGGGATCCAGGACAGATTGTTGGTGATCTGGACACCTAAAAACTTGAAACTGTCAACCCTTTCTACTTTGTTCCCATTGATGTAGACAGGGGCATGTTCTTCTTTATGCTTCCTGAAGTCGATGACAATCTCCTTCGTTTTGTTGACATTGAGGGAGAGATTATTGTTGCTGCACCAGTTCGCTAGATTATTTCATTCTTGTATTCTGTCTCGTCATTGTTTGAGATCCGACCCAATCTGGTGATGTCGCCAGCAAACTTGAAAATCAATGTCCTGTAAAATTGAAGCATAACCTCCTGGGATGGGGAAGTTACAATCAGAGCCATGGTCTTATTCAATAGCAGAGGAGGGAAGAGTGGAAAGTGGCTGACATTGCTCCTAATTGGTATGAGCACCACTTTCGAGGGCAAGTTGGATGGACAATAAATGCTGGCATTGCCAACAATTCTCACATCCTATTAATAAAGGTACATGTGACAGTGTAGGGAGAACTTAACTCTTTCTATCCCTGTGCTATACCTGCCCTGGGAATGTTTGATAGTGACAGTGTAGCCGAAGCTTTACTGCGCATCTAATCTGGAAATACAGAGACAGAGACTAAAAAATATTAGAAAAATTAAACTATTTATTTGCAGAAATTGATATCAGTTATATTTCCTTAGAAAATCAAATACAGATTTAAAGCACATTTTATACACTCAACTACATACGCACAACACACATACAAGATCCTAGGTGCCAGCCACAACTCTATCCCACCCTGTCCAAGTTGTGTGGTTCTTCAGCTAAATTGGAGTCTGGTGGGCACGGCCTCTCTGAATTATTGATTTAATTTGGGAGATTGGCAGCCGCGTAAGGAGAAGGGGAAAACGCTCAACTCAAACTGCAACCCTCGCTCCGCCCCACCCAAACATCAGTATCATCCTTCCAATTAAATACAAACACAGTCCCTTTCAATTCATATACAAGCATATCTTCCAATGAATTTGAATACAAAGATCATCCGACTCACGTTATTTCTGTGGGAGTCGACTGGAGCTGAGCTCTGAGATGTCAACATCCTGCCCATTGTCACTCCCTTTGTGACAGAGTGGGGCTGGGAGTTTGGCCTTCACTCCGTGCCCTGCTCCAGTCCATTTCTGTACCCATCTATTCCATAAACCATAAATACACACACACACACACACACACACACAGAACACATTCAAACCACTACCAAGGCGAAAGATGTAGAGGCCACTGGCTCAGAGGGCATTGTTCACAATCCCCAACCCTGTCCTCCACTCCAAAACTTCCCAAATATTCCTAGTGTCTTCTGATCAATCCAGCACCATTCTGGACTCTCAGTTGAACGGGAAGGTGTCACGTACCCCCCGAGGGTCTGTTTATCCCAGTCTCTATCCCCTTTGGGTTCTTGCCTCGCGGCAGTTGCTGACTCTTCCTGGTGGGCCCCAATCCAATGTCAACGGTGATGTTGGTGAACAATGGCAGCCGCTGGCGGCTCAGGGTGACGTAGGACAGGGAGTTCATCCCATCCTGCCTCCATGTTCTCCGTGTCCTGAACAGTAGGTCAAACCTGAGGAGGAGAGTAAGAGAGGGACAAAAGTGAGAAGGGGCGGTGGGGGGGAAAAACACAGAGGTGGTGGTGGGGGGTGGGGGGATGGACAGAGATGCGGGGGGGCGGGAAGAGGTCAGGAGGGGACAGCAACAGAGAGAGAGCAAAACAGAGTGTGAGACGGACAAACGGTGTGACACAGGGAAAAGATGAAAAGAGAGACATGGCAGAGAGTACGGCAGAGAATGAGAGATAGATGAGATAGATGAAAGAGAGAGAGAGAACACTGTTGGTAAATAACAAAAGTTTCCCTGTTGCTGTCATTCTGGTCACAGGTTTGCGGATGTAAGGATCCTGTAAAGACTGTAGAGTGGAAGCAGACCCTATCCCAGAGTGTCAGCAAAACCAACAATTCACAAAGAGATTAGAATTCCATTGACTGGCAGGAGATCATTCAGCCCATCAAGTTCACCCTGACCCACCAAAAGAGTATCTTATCCAGGTGCAACCTCCCAACCCTCTCCATTGAACCCAATCAGCCTAAAATGCACATCTTTGGAGTTTTGGAGGAAACCCATGCAGACAGAGGGAGAATGTACAAACTCCACACAGACAGTGACCCAAGTCTGGAACTGAATCTGGGTCCTCTGTGCTGAGAGGCAGCGGCGCTAACCACTGCACCACTCCACTTCTTCCATTCCACTTGAGTCTCTCCTTCCCCTGGCCATATTAACCTCAGTTATGCGATTTCTGCTTCCAGTCACTGACCCAGACTTACTGGAGCCTGTTTGCCCACCCACCTCTGCCCCTCTGACAGTCCAACACCCCCCTCCTCCCCACCTCACTGCCCCTCCAACAGCCCAAATTCCCACTCACTGATCCCAACACCCCCTCACTGCCCCCCCGATGGCCCAACCTCCCCCCCACAACCCCTCTAAAAGCCTAACACTCCCCTCACTGCCCATCTAATAGCCCAAACCGCCCCCCCCAACAGCCCTAACAGCCCAACCCCTCTGCCAACTGCTGCTTCAACAAGCCAAAAATTACCCCCCCTCCCAATCTGCCCAATTGCCTTGCCACGGCTGGCCTACCTTCTTGGATTTTCCTCATTGCCACTGTCCAGTTTGTGTTTGATCATTTTGTATCGTCCCAGCGACAGGGGCGGGCGAGAGATCCTCATCCCAGCCAACTGCAGCCTGCGGAGGAGAGCATAAGGAAAGCCTATGGGTTTCACTGTGCAGAGAGGCAGGCGGCGGGGGGAGGGGAGAGGGAGGGAGGCAGGCGGTGGGGAGATGGGAGAGGGAGGGAGGGGGGGGAGGCGGCGGGGGGGGAAGTGGGGAGGGAAGGACGCGGCAGGGGGAGGGGAGAGGGACGGAGGCAGCGGGGGGAGAACAAGTGTAGCTCCATGGCACAGAGGTTAGAGAGTGGGCCAGGAAGGAGAAAGGGAAAGAATGGGTGATAGACAAAAGGGTGAGTCTAAGGAGGAGAGACAGCAAAGGGAGGATTCCGTGAGGGAGAAGGAATCATTGAGGGAAAGATTAGACAGAACGGGAGAGGAGCATTGATGAGCAAGAGGCATAGCAGGATAGGGATTGTTTAACATTCAAGATGTAGTCAGTAAGAAGGGCTGTTGGGTGACAGGGGTTACTAAGTGACAGTGAGGCAGCTGGATTAACATCAGTTGAGATACAGTCAATAATAAGGGCTGTTGGGTGAGACGGGTGTTACTGAGCAACAATGAGGGGAATCTGGATTAACATCAATAGAGATACAGTCAGTAATGAAGGGTGCTGGGGGAGAGGGATTATTGAGTGACTGTGAGGCAGCTGGATTAACATCAGTAGAGATACAGTCAGTAGCACAAGGAGCTGGAGGTGGATCGGTTGGAGTTATTATGTGACTGTATAAAACTCACCTTCACACATTCACGTCCCTGGAACATTGAAGGAAACAGGGTGAGAGTGAATGATACAGGAAGACCGAAAGGAGTGAGGACATGGGAGAGAGAATGATATATGAATGAAAATGAGAACAGTAAGAACATCAACAAGACAGCAGGAACATTTAACAGTGAGAATTAGATAGTCCGATGTCTGGAACTCTCTACCTTTCAGCCCCCCTCCCCTCAAACTCTCACCTTTAGTCGCTCACACTCAACTCTCTCATTTCATATTCTTCCACTCCCTCTTTGATCACTGACACTCTTTGTCACCCTCTTCCCCTTGATCTCTCTCAGTTTCTACCTATCCACACCTTGATATCCCAAAGCCAGTATCCCACCCTTAATCTCTCATATTTAATCTCCCTCAGCAGTCACATTGCTCTGAATTACAGACTGGAATCTAATCGAGGGGTTCAGGGTGGTTTATATATAGAATAACAGATACCCGGGAGTGAGTTACAGACTGGAATCTCATTGAGGGGTTTGGGATGGTTTAGATACAGAACACAGATATTAGGATGGGGGTTACCTGGTCGCTATGTCATCATCCTCCCCACCCCAGCCCCAATATTCATTCGGGAAGCCATTCATCTGGAGATATTGCTCTGGAGTAACTGCCGATACCCCGCCAAAGTACGTTTTGTACGGAAGTCTGCAGGATTAAACAGAGTGTCAGGTTCACAAAAAAAACCAAACTAAATATTTATCTAGGAACATTCCTTTAATAGTGGTTTCAATGTGTGTATGTGTGTGTGTGTCAGTATCTGGTTGAAGGAATACTCCTTTAATAGTGATTTGTGTGTGTGTGTGTGTGTGTGTGTGTGTGAGAGAGAGAGAGAGAGCGTGCCTGGGAGTAAAGGAACACGCCTTTAATAGTGATTTCAGTGTGTGTGTGCGCGTGTGTGGGAGAGAGCCTGGGTGTGAAGGAACATTCCTTTATTAGTAATTTCAGTGTGTGGGTGTGTCAGAGTTCGGGTTTGAAGGAACAGCCCTTTAATAGTGATTTCAGTATATTTGTGAGTGCAGATGTGAAGGAACACTCTGTTAATAGTAATTTCAGTGTGAGAGAGAGCCTGGGTACGAAGGAACATTCCTTTATTAGCGATTTCAGTGAGAGAGAGTCAGGTGTGAAGGGACAATCCTTTAATAGTGATTTCAGTGTGTGTTCTCACCTGTATCCGAACTTGTTCATGGCAATGGAGACGTGTTTGGGATTTTGGGGGTCACAGACATACAGGTTGTGGTCATTCTCCGGGATGAGGTCAACATCGTGCAGGAAGAGACAGTCCCATTCTTCATCTCGCAATGCCTCCTTCACCCCAACGTTGAGAAGCTTGGCCCTGTTGAAAGTCTGGTTGCCTGCCTGGGAAGTGAGTGAGCGCAGAGGCACACAGAGAAAGTGAGGTGGTTGGGGGGGGGGGTGGCGGAGAGAGGGAGAGAGAGAGAGAGAGAGAGATGTGAAAGTACAGCTTTGGCAGAGGGAGGGATGGGCGAAGGGTAACAATTGCCTCACCTGATGGATGACGTAGATGCCATACTGGAGCTGCTGCCTTTGTAGGAAGGGGTGGAGATAGTAGAGGAAGTGCCGGAGGTGAGTCTCCCGATTGCGGTGGGGCACAATCAGAGCTGTGCGGTACCGAGGCATGCAGTTGGGTGGGGTGTAAAACCCACCCTCCTGGATCAGGGGGTTCCTCTCCTGAATGACAGCAAGTGGTGGGATGCGATCAAACTGGATACTGAGTGGACCAACTGGAGGGAGAGCAGGGAGAAAAGAGACTGGTGAAGATTTCTGCTCATATTCCCCTCCTCCATCCCCCTTGCCCTGACCACCCCCGTTACACCCTCCCTCCGCCATGTCCCGCCACCACCCCCCCGTCGACCACAACCCCACTCCCTCTGCTACGTCCTGTCTCTCCCCCTCACACCACCCAGCACGTTCCCTCCCACACTACCCCTCCCTCCGCCTGCCCCCCCACCCTCATCCCCCCCTCCCTCCACCCACCCCCACACTACCCCTCCCTACTCCCCCTCCATCCCATAACACCCCACTCCACCTCTCCCCCCCCACACTCTGCGCCCGCCTCCCCCCACAACCCCCCCACCCCCTCACCCGTCTCCCCCCCCGACATCTCAACCCCACCGTCTCCTCCCCCCCGACATCTCAACCCCACCGTCTCCCCCCGCCCCGACACCTCAACCCCACCGTCTCCCCCCGCCCCGACACCTCAACCCCACCGTCTCCCCCCCCCCGACACCTCAACCCCACCGTCTTCCCGCCCCCACACACCCGCCCACCCATCTCCACCCTCACACCCCCTGCTCCTCCCTCCCCCCGCCTCCCCTCCACTCACAGCCACTCACCCCACGCCCCCCCGCGCTCCCCGCTCCCTCCGTTCCCCCCCCGCGCTCCCCGCTCCCTCCGTTCCCCCCCCCGCGCTCCCCGCTCCCTCCGTTCCCCCCCCGCGCTCCCCGCTCCCTCCGTCCCCCCCCGCGCTCCCCGCTCCCTCCGTTCCCCCCCGCGCTCCCCGCTCCCCGCTCCCTCCGTTCCCCCCCCGCGCTCCCCGCTCCCTCCGTTCCCCCCCCGCGCTCCCCGCTCCCTCCGTTCCCCCCCCGCGCTCCCCGCTCCCTCCGTTCCCCCCCCGCGCTCCCCGCTCCCTCCGTTCCCCCCCCGCGCTCCCCGCTCCCTCCGTTCCCCCCCCGCGCTCCCCGCTCCCTCCGTTCCCCCCCCGCGCTCCCCGCTCCCTCCGTTCCCCCCCCGCGCTCCCCGCTCCCTCCGTTCCCCCCCCGCGCTCCCCGCTCCCTCCGTTCCCCCCCCGCGCTCCCCGCTCCCTCCGTCCCCCCCCCGCGCTCCCCGCTCCCTCCGTTCCCCCCCCGCGCTCCCCGCTCCCTCCGTTCCCCCCCCGCGCTCCCCGCTCCCTCCGTTCCCCCCCCGCGCTCCCCGCTCCCTCCGTTCCCCCCCCGCGCTCCCCGCTCCCTCCGTTCCCCCCCCGCGCTCCCCGCTCCCTCCGTTCCCCCCCCGCGCTCCCCGCTCCCTCCGTTCCCCCCCCGCGCTCCCCGCTCCCTCCGTTCCCCCCCGCGCTCCCCGCTCCCTCCGTTCCCCCCCCGCGCTCCCTGCTCCCTCCGCCCCCCCCCCGCTCCCTCCACCCCCCCGCGCTCCCCGCTCCCTCCGCACCCCCCCACACGCTTCTTGTTTGTCCCCTGCACTCTCTGTCCATCCAAACATCCCCTCGTGCTCCCTTTCTGTTCTCTCATGCTTCCCATCTGTCTCCTCCGTCTCCCTGTGCATCCCGACAGCCCCTCACACTCCCCAATTCCCCCTCCCACTGTCCCAATCGTGCTTCCCACCTGTGCCCTGCACGCCCTGTCCATCGTAATGTTTCCTCAGTGTCCCCATCCACCCAGACTGCCCCTCTCATTCGCCAACCTTCCTCCATCCCCTCACACTCCAAATTCCACCCCCCCAGCCACTCCCCTCCCACCATCCCCTCACCCTCCCTGCCTATGCCTTGCACTCCATGTCCATCCCAACGTCTCCTTGGTCTCCCCATGTGTCCCGCTGTCCCCTCATGCTTCCTGTCTTCCATACACCCCATTACAATGTGTTGCCATCCCGCTGTGCTCATTGCTGAAGACTGCAGTGCTTCTGGGCTCACCCAGATACGGTGACTTGTCCGGGCAGTCGGGCAGGCCCTGGGTGCCAGAGATGGGCCTCTGAATTAGGCTGAGGTTGGTGTAGACGTCATGAGTCTTTGTGTAGTCCCAGGTGGGTTCGCCACCCCAGAACAAGAAGGTGACCATGCTCTGGAGTCCCCCAAAGGAATAATAGACCAGAAAGCACAACTGCGAAGCCACCAGAATCACAAAGGTGCACTGCCGATCCAGCCAGGGGCTCATCTCTCATCGGAGAGGAAGGATTGTCCTTCAACCTATGAAATGGGGAGGTGGGGGTTGGTGGAGTGGGAGACAACCAGTAGAGATTATTAGCCTCAGTGTCAATCCCCAGCAGATCAGAGTGAGATTACAGTGTTATAGTGAGTTTATGAGGGTTGTGGGTGAGTTTAAAAGATGATTGGGGGTGAGGTTACGGGGATCAGGCTGGGTTCTCTGTGGAGTTGGGGATGAATTAGGGTGAGTTTTGGTTTCAATTATTTGTTCACAGGATGTAGGCATTGCTAGCTAGGCCAGCTTTTATTGCCCATTCTTATTACCTGTTGAGAAGGTGATAATGAACTGCTGCGCTCCCTGAAGTGCAGATACACCCACAGTGCTGTTGGGAAGGGAATTCCAGGATTTTGACCCAGCGACAGTGAAGGAAAGGTGATATATTTCCAAGTCAGGGTGGTGAGTGACTTGGAGGGGAACATCCAGGTGGTGGTGGTGTTCCCAGTTATCCGCTGCCCTTGTCCTTCTAGGTGGTAATGGTATGGATTTGGAAGATGCTACAGTGCATCTTTAAGTTTATTTGTGTCATAAGTAGGCTTACATTAACACTGCAATGAAGTTATTGTGAAAATCGCCCTAGTCGCCACACTCTGTTCGGGTACACAGAGGGAAAATTTAGCATAGACAATCCACCTAACCTGCACATCTTTCAGACTGTGGGAGGAAACCAGAGGAAACCCACGCAGACACGGGGAGAACGTGCAGACTTTGCACAGTGACCAAGCCAGGAATCAAACCTGGCTCCCTGGTGCTGTGAGGCAGCAGTGCTAACCACTGTCACCGTGCATTTTGTAGATGGTACACACTATGCGTCAGTGAATGTTTGTGGATGGGGTGCCAATCAAAGGGACTGCTTTGTCCTGAGCTTCTTGAGTGTTGTTGGATTGCACCATCCAGGCAAGTGAAGAGTGTTCCATCACACTCCTGACTTGCGCCTTGTGGAATCAGGAAGTGAGTTACTCACCACAGAATTTCCAACCTCTCGCCTGCTCATGTAACCACAGTATTTATGTTCAATTTTTGGTGAATGGTAACCCCAAGATGTAGGTAGAGCAGATAAAACAAGCAGCGATAGTAATGCTATTGGTAATGCCATTGAATGTCAAGGGAAGATGGCTAAATTCTCTCTTGTCGGTGACGGTCATTGTCTGGCACTTGTGTGGCGAGAATTTTACTTGCCACTTGTCAGCCTACGTTTGAATATTGTACAGCTCATTCTGCATATGGACATGGATTGCTTCAGATCTGGGGAGCCACAAATGATGTTGAACATTGCGCAATCTGTGAACATCCCCACTTATCACCTTATGATGGAAGAAAGGTCATTGATGAAGCACCTGAGAATAACTGGCCCTACCGAGGGAGTCCTGCAGCGACGTCCTGGAGCTGAAATAAATGATTGACCTCCAGCCACCACAACCATCATCCTTTGTGCCAGGTATGACTCGGTGACTAGTGGAATTGCTCCCTCCACCCCTGGATTCCTATTCACTCCTGTTTTGCTAGGGCTCCTTGGTGCCATACTCAGTCAAATGCAGCTTTGATGTCAAGTGCAGTCATTCTCACCTTAACTCATTCTTTTACCCATGTTTGAACCAAGGCTGTCATGAGGTCAAGAACTGAGTGACCCCGGCAGAAGTGTTTTTCTTAAAGAATAAGGTACAACGTCTAATGCCCTTTTTTTACTGGCTGGGTTTTTAATAAACTTTAATCCCAAAAAACTGCCAGCCATCCAAATATACAACTCTTATTTACTATTGAGAAAAGTATGGATGTTAAGGAACTTGGGGAAATAAATAGTGATGTCTTGAGGAGTATACATATAACAGAGGAGGAGGTGCTGGAAGTCTTAAAGTGCATCAAGGTAGATAAATCCCCAGGACCTGATGAAGTGTATTCCAAGACATTGTGGGAGGCTAGGGAGGAAATTGCAGGTCCCCTAACAGATTTGAATCATCGTTAGTCACCGGTGTTTAAAAAGAGTGCAAGGAAAAGCCTGAGAACTACAGGCCAGTGAGCCTCACATCCGAGATGGGTAAGATGTTAGAAGGTATTTTGAGAGACAGGATCCACAGACATTTAGAGATGCAAGGACTGATTTGGGACAGTCAGCGTGGCTTTATGAATGGGAGATCATGTCTCACAAATTTGATTGAGTTTTTTGAAGGGGGAACCAAGAAGGTGGATGAGGGCAGTGCAGTTGATGTTGTCTACATGGACTTCATCATTCAGCAAGGCCTCTGACAAGATACCACGAGGTAGGTTGCTGCACAAGGTTAAATCTCACGGGATCTAGGGCAAGGCATCTAAATGGATACAAAATTAGCTCCTTGACAGAAGCCAGAGGGTGGTTGTAGAGGATTGTTTGTCAAACTGGAGACCTGTGACCAGCAGTGTGCCTCAGGGATCAGTGCTGGGTCCACTGTTGTTTGTCATTTACATTAATGATTTGGATGAGAATTTAGGAAGCATGGTTGGTAAGTTTGCAGATGACACCAAGATTGGTGGCATAGTGATCAATGAGAAAGGTTATCTTGAATTGCAATGGGATCTTGATCAATTGGGCCAGTGGGCTGAAAAATGGCAGTTGGAGTTTAATTTAGACAAGTGCAAGATAATGCATTTTGGTAGATTGAACCAGGGCAGAACTTACTCAGTTAATGGTAGGGCACTGGGAAGAGTTATAGAACAAAGAGATCTAGGAGTACATGGTCATAGCTCCTTGAAAGTGGAGTCACAGGTGGACAAGGTGGTGAAGAAGGCATTCAGCATGAGTACAGGAGTTGGGACGTATTGTTGAAATTATACAAGGCATTGGTATAGCCACACTTGGAATACTGTGTTCAGTTCTAGTCACTCTATTATAGAAAGGATATTATTAAACTAGAAAGAGTGCAGAAGAGATTTACTAGATGCTACCAGGACTTGATGGTCTGAGTTGTAAGGAGAGGCTGGATAAACAGGGACTTTTTTCCTGTGGAGTATAGAAGGCTGTGGATGATTTTATAGGTCTATAAAATATAATCATAGAATCTCTACTGTACAGAATGAGGCCGTTCGGCCCATCGAGTCTGCACCGACCACAATCCCACCCAGGCCCTACCTCCCATATCCCTACATACATACCCACTAATCCCTCCAGCCTACGCATCTCAGGAAACTCAGGGCAATTTTAGCATGGCCAATCAACCTAACCCACACATCTTTGGATAATGAGGGGCATAAATCAACTAGATAGTCAATATCTTTTCCCAAAGGTAGGGGAGTCTAAAACAAGAGGGCATAGTTTTAAGGTGAGAGGTGTGAGATACACAGAGGGTGGTGAGTATCTGGAGCAAGCTGCCAGAGGTAGTAGTAGAAGTGGTAAAATTTTGTCTTTTAAAAAGTGTTTAGACAGTCATGTGAGTAAGATGGGTATTGAGGGATATGGGCTAAATGCAGGCAATTGGGACTAGCTTAGGAGTTTTAAAGAAAGGGCAGCATGGACAAGTTGAGCCAAAGGCCCTGTTTCCATGCTGTAAACCTCAATGACTCTAACTTGCATTGCACCCAAGTGAGATGAAAAAGGACAAATTTTCAACTCCCTCCATGCCTATAAGACCCCATCTCCTGCTAGCTTTTACACTGTCACTCTTCAGACATTTGACAAGACATCAAAATGTAATTACCAGCTCTGCAAAAAAACAAAATGGCCTCAGCAGAGGCAATAATAAAATTCCTCTGGAATATTCAGTCAGCAAGACTTTTTAAGAATTTTTACCATGCCAGACAGAGGAGTAGAGATGGAAATGTTATGCCAAGAGGTTGAAAAGACCATCTCACTCCGGGAAGTATCATGTCTGGATTTGTAAAGTAACCATCCTGAGAAATCTACTGCAAACTGAGATCTTTCTGGAATAAAGCATGGAAATCTGCTCCATACAATAGGGAGACAACTGAAAATGGCCGCAATGTGGAACAACTGCATTGGGAGCACTGAAAGGGCAGTTAACCATGTACTGCTTTGAATATTCATCTTCTTCGCAAATGATAAAATATCTCTTCTACGTCTGAATTTGTGTGCGCGTATGAACATACATATGCATGTACGTGCGTGCAGCCCAGGGAATGTGTGTGTCGTATTAACGCTGGTCACAATTTACCTAGGTTAAAGAAAAATGAATTTAAATTCTAAATTCCTTTGATTTTAATTCAGAAAACCTGTCAGATTAATTCTTTACAATCTGAAAGTGTGTTAAGTAGGACTCTGGCAGTACTGGCAAAGCACACCCTACCTAAATTCGCAACAGATCTGGAGGGTAAATTAGGGAAGTCAATTTTTACCCCTCCTCACATGGTTGGAACAGAAACTTAGAGGGGGGGGCTATCATTCAGGATTAGATGTTTCAGACAGTGAGAGAGTTGGAGTTGGGAAAGGAAGTTGTTCCCTTGAAGGAAACTTACTTTACCAAAGGCCTTCCAGTGGTTTTCTTGCGTTTACAACACTGAAGTGCTAAAACACATCCACACTCAAAGCCAGTGCCTCTCCAGATTTGCAAACATTTGGTTTGCGGACATGGGGAGGTTACAATAGGAAATATAGTGGCTTTGTGAAACAAACATTTGTGGCACACCTTACTTGGCTTGAACCTCCTTCTGCTTATATTTGACAACTCAGTTATCATATTTTGCATGTTAATCCAACTAAGAAAACTTTGAGACTGATTGCAGGTGTTCAAACTTCCTTCGCATTGAATAAACGAGAGATTTATTTACTCACATCCTCAGGTGGGCACACAGGAAAATCTCAAGTTCAACATTAATACGTTCTGCGATATTAGCTTCATACAGTTGCATACATCTGAATTAGAAGCACAGTAGGCCACTCAGCCCCTTGAGTCTGCTGCCACATTCAATAAGATCATGTCTGATCTGATTGTAACCTCAACCCCACATTCCTGCCGCCCCCCAATAAACTTTCACCCCCTTGTTAATCAAGAATCTACCCAGCTCAGCCTTAAAAATATTCAAAGTCTCTGCTTCCACTGCCTTTTGGGGAAGCGAGTTCCAGAGATTCCCCACTCTCAGAGAAAACATTTCTCCTCATCTCTGTCTTAAATGAGCGACCCCTTATTTTTAAACAGTGACCCCCGGTTCTAGATTCTCCCACAAGAGGAAACATCCTCTCCACATCCACCCTGTCAATATCTCTGCAGTGGATACAAACCTAACCTCTCTAACATTTCTTCGTAAGACAACCTGCCCATTCCTGGTATTAGTCTAGTGAACCTTCTCTGAACTGCTCCAAAACATTTACATCTTTCCTTAAATAAAGAGACCAATACTGTTCACAACATTCCAGATGTGGTCTCATTCCTGTCAAACTGGAGCATAGCCCTCCAACTTTTGTATTCAATTCCCCTCACGATAAACAATAACATTCTATTACCTTTCTTAATTACTTGCTGTACCTGTATATTAGCTTTTTGTGATTCATGCACAAGGATACCCAGATCCCTCTGCATCTCAGAGCTTTGCAATCTCTCACCATTTAGAAAATAAATGATGTGACAACAATAACCTCTCCCTCAGTGCCAACGAAACAAAGGAGATACTCATTGATTTCAGGGAGCATAGGGAAGAACATGCCCCTATCTACATCAAGTGGGACTAAATAAATGGTTGAAAGCTTCAAGCGTTTAGGCGATCAGATCACCAACAACCTGACTTGGCCCCCTCCCCCATGCCGACACTATAGTTAAGAAAGTCCACCAATGCCTTTACTTTCCCAAAAGATTAAGTAAATTTGGCATATCAGCTACGACTCTCACCAACTTTTACAGATGTACCATAGAAAGCATTCTTTCTGGTTGTATCACAGCTTGGTATGGGTCCTGCTCTATCCAAGATGGCAAGAAACTACAAAGGGTCATGAATGAAGCCCAGTCCATCACACAAACCAGCCTCATGTCCACTCATTCCACCTACACTCCCTACTGTCTCAGAAAAGCAACCAGTATAATTAAGAACCCCATGCACCCTGGACAAACTCTCTCCCATCTTCTTCCATTGGGGAAAAGACAAAAGTCATTAGACTTCTGAATGGATCTACCTTGACCTTTCTCTACATTCTAGCTATGACTGTAACTCTACATCCTGCACTCTCTCCTTTCCTTCTCTACAAACGGTATGCTTTGTCTGTATAGCATGCAAGAAACAATACTTTTCACTGTATCCTAACACGTGACAATAATAAATCAAATAAATTTATTTGTATTCTCCCTGACAAAATGGACAATTTCATATTTTCCCACATTATACACCATTTGCAAGATTCTTCCTCTCTCACTTAACCTAGCTTATGTTCCGTTGTAACTTCCTGACATAATTTCCTACCTATCTGTGTCTCATTAGCAAATTTAGCAACCATACCTTCAATCGCTTCATCCAAGTCATTTACATACATAAATTGTAAAAATTTGAGGTCCCAGTGCTGATCCTTGTGGTACACCACTTGTCACATACTGCCAAACAGGAAAAGACCCATTTATACCAACTCTCCATCTTGTTAGCTAGCTAATTGCCAATCCATTGCACCATGGGCATTTATTTTCCACAATAAGCTTTGATGTGGCAACTTATCAAATACCTTTTGAAAACCACCGGTTCCCCTTTATCCACGGCACGTGACTCCATCAAAGAACACCGATAATGGGTTGAATGTGTTTTCGCTTTCACAAAACCATGTTGACTCTAACTGACTGTCTTGAATTTTCAAAAGTGCCCTGCTATAACACCTTTAATAATGGCTTCTAAAGAACAAAGAACAACACAGCATGGGAAACAGGCCCTCGGCCCAACGAGCCTAAGCCGCCATTTTAACATTGAGAGTGCCCTCTTCTACCTATGACCTTTGTCTATGCCTATTGGACTCCACAATAAAGGAACCATAACCAGATTGAGGGACGACTAATTTAGGAACAATTTGTTAACACCAATCAGCCTAAGAGCACGTTTTTGGGGTGTGGGAGGAAACTGGAGCACCCGGAGAAAACCCATGCAAGCACAGGGAGAACGTGCAAACTCCCACAGACACTGGCCCAAATCCATGTATCTGCACAGGAAACAGTGATAGTCACTGAGCTGTCATGTTGCCCGTCAGCTGGTCCAGTTTAAGCGTACACTAACGACGTGAAGCACTAGGCAACTCTCGAAGCAACATCCAAGAGCAGCCCTTGCATGACCCACTGCGTGTATACCCCTTGTTGGGCAACAAGGCGGACCCAATCACCAATTTTCCAATGCCAGATGTTAGGCTAACTGGTCTGTAATTTCCTGCTTTCTGTCTCCCTCCCCTTTTTGAGTAAAGGAGTTAGATTGGCTAAATTTCAACCTAATGGTTTCTGGATCTGGAGCATTTTGGAAACTTAAACTCAATGCATCAACTATTTCACTAGCCACTTCTTTTATGACCTTATGTTGAAATCCATTTGGACCAGGGTATTTGACAGCCCACATCCCCAACAATTTGTTCAATACCACTTCCCTGATGATTATAATTTTCTTGCGTTCCTCCCTCCCTCCTATGAACCCAAATATCAGTTCACTGATACAGACTTCTGCAATATTTTGTAAAAGTTAAGATGAGATGGTTTATATGGTCAAAAAGAAAAGCAGCAATTGCTCCAGCAGCAGACACGCAATACCTCCGAAACGTCACCTTTTTACTACTGGCCTCCTTTCCTTCCAGCTTTCAGAGCAGTCAAAGCATACATTTTGAGATACATTCAAACTACCCCAAAACAGCTCAACATTTTCACAAATTCAACTTCTTGCCTCATTTATCCAACTCTCAGCCTGATTCAATGTGTCCGCTGAAAAGTAACACAAAAACAGCTAATCACTACTGGCCCCGGTGTGGATCAAACTCCAGCCTTTGAATGTCATTGTAGGATGAAACAGTTTTAAAAGATTATTTGTGTCGTAAGTAGGCTGACATGAACACTGCAATGAAGTTACTGTGAAAATCCCCGAGTTGCCTTTTCGGGTACACTGAGGGAGAATTTAGCATGGCCAATGCACCAAAACCAGCACATCTTTCGGATTGTGGGAGGAAACCAAAGCACCCAGAGAAAATCCACACAGACATGGGGAGAATGTGCAGACTCCGCACAGACAGTGACCCAAGCCAGGAGTTAGACCCAGGATCTTGGCACTGTGAGACAGCGATACTAACCACTATACACCCATATTCTATACATGATATAGCTCCTCAACTATACCACATATTTTCAACCTGACTTACTGGATGTTCCTTTCACAGTACAACTTGCTTTGCCTAACTTATGACTTCTGATCTCTTCATGTTACCCAAAAGGAGAAGTTTTATATTTTGCATTCAACGCAGTCTATAGCTAGCGTGGGTCAGACTATCAAATTACCAAAATAAGGGATTATTTTTATATCCAAATCACACCCTGTAAAGTTGATACCCACATGCCAATTTGTTCCATAACTTTGAGTAGGTCATTAACTTGCAGTATCATAGAATCCCTACAGTACAGAAGAAGGCATTCAGCCCATCGAGCCTGCACTGACAATAATCCCACACAGACCCTATCCCTGCAACAGTGTTCCAAGTGCGGTCTTACTACTGAGGAACATTCAGTGATTACAAATTTTAAACAAATACTATAAGTCTTTCTAAACAAGAAAACAACTCAGCTCCTGCAGACAGCCCAGCTGCTTCTTAGCCTTTTGGCTAAGGTCAAGTGTAGTATCGACACATTGTACTTGGTTGAAGTCATTAGGTTACACTTCAGCTTCATTTGAAGCAATTTTTAAAAGCGGCATCTCGGCCTTTTGACTAAGATGCAAATGAGATCAAGCCTTGGAGGGGGAGCAATACCTACTCTAACCAGCTTGGATCATGTAGATCAAGCCCAAGACAGGTGAGAATCCTGTCTTGTCAGCTTGTATCGGGAATGTCTCAACTTGTTCAGACTCTGAGTTGGACTTGATTGGATTGAATTGGAATAAAAACAAAAAACAAATCGCAGCTAGAGCCGGAATTCTAAAGGGAAAGAGAGAGATAGAAAGGGAGAGAAGTGCAGAAGGCTGGAATTGTGTAGGGACAGGTCTCCTGTGTGTATTGGTGGCACCCCTTGCTTAGGTCCGAGTACAGAGTTGTTCTAGTTTGCCCATTTAATCCCCAAGTTTAGGTCTGAGTACAGAGTTGTTCTAGTTTGCCCGTTTAATCCCCAAGTTTGATGAGAATGAGGTGGAGGCCTTCAAAGAATCATAGAATCCCAATAGTGCAGGTCATTCGGCACATATTTACTCCACAATCCCGGGACACTAAGGAGCAATTTAGCATGGCCAATGCAACTAACCCTCCCATTAGAGGGAAACCGGAGCACCCGGAGAAAATCCACACAAACACGGGAGAACGTGCAAACTCCATACAGACAGAGATCCAAGCCAGGAATCAAACCAGGGTCCCTGGGGCTGAGAGGCAGCAGTGCTAACCATTGTGCTGCCCCATATCTTGTGTTAAATTACATCTCTGAATTGTGGTTTGCTTGTCAGGCTTTCAGATTTGAATATTAACTGTATTTCACTGGATTTGTGAAGAATTCCATACTTTTGCAACAGAAAGGGAAATGATGCAAGTTCACAGACTCCCTGTTCGCCCGTTTAAAAATGTACTAAACTTGTGGCTGAAAACAGTCTTGCTTCTCATTCCCTTCCTCTGTCATGCAACATACTCCTGTTATTCTGGCTCTAGCTGTGATTTGTTTTTAAGCTGGGCTGTCTGCAGGAGTTGTTTTCCCATTTAGAAAGACTTATCGTATTTGTTTAAAATTTGTAATCATGGAATGTTCCCCAGTTGAAACTTTATTGTTTATTTCTGTTATTAACACCAGCCTTAAAGGACCCTCTCCCAACACCCAGGGCTAGCAGAGCACAAAATAAATAAGCAATTAAGTTTCAACTAGAGGTCATAGAGTCAGAGGTTTACAGCATGGAAACATGCCCTTCGGCCCAACTTGTCCATGCCACCCTTTTTTTTTGAAACCCTTAAGCTAGTCCCAATTGCCCATGTTTGGCCCATATCCCTTTATACCATCTTACCCATGTAACTGTCTAAATGCTTTTTTAAAGGCAAAATTGTACCCGCCTCTACTACTACTTCGGGCAGCTTGTTCCAGACACTCATCACCCTCTGTATGCCTCTCTGGAGCTTTTGTATCACTCCCCTCTCACCTTAATCCTATGCCCTCTAGTTTTAGACTCCCCCACCTTGCTGATCTATGCCCCTCATTATTTTATAGACCTCTTCAAGATCACCCCTCAGCCTCCTGTGCTCCAAGGAAAAGAGTCCCAGTTCATCCAGCCTCTCCTTATAAGTCAAACCATCAAGTCCGAGTGGCATCCTAGCAAATCTCTTCTGCACTCTTTCTATAATAGGGTGACTAGAACTGTACACAGTGTTCCAAGTGCGGTCTTACTACTGAGGAACATTCAGTGATTACACATTTTAAACAAACACAATAAGTCTTTCTAAACGAGAAAACAACTTAGTTCCTGCAGACAGCTCAGCTGCTTCTCAGCCTTTTGGCTAAGGTCAAGTGTAATATCAACATGTTGTACTTGGTTGAAGTCATTAGGTTACACTTCAGCTTCATTCGAAGCAATTTTTAAAAGCGGCATCTCGGCCTTTTGGCTAAGATTCAAATGAGATCAAGTCTTGGAGGGGGAGCAATACCTACTCTAATCAGCTTGGATCATGTAGATCAAGCCCATAGAACATAGAACGTTACAGCGCAGAACAGGCCCTTTGGCCCTCGATGTTGCATAAGAACATAAGAGATGGGAGCAGGAGTAGGCCATCTAGCCCCTCGAGCCTGCCCCGCCATTCAATAAGATCATGGCTGATCTGTCGTGGCTCAGTTCCACATTCCCGCCCTCTCCCCATAACCCTTAATCCCCTCGCCCATCAAAAACCCATCAACCCGCGTCTTAAAAATATTTAGCGAGGCAGCCTCCACCACCTCAACGGGTAGAGAATTCCAGAGATTCACCACCCTTTGAGTGAAGAAGTTCCTCCTCAACTCCGTTCTAAACCACCCCCCCTTTATCTTGAGGCTGTGCCCCCTAGTCCTACTGTCCTTTCTGAGCGGGAAGAGTCTCTCCACCTCTATCCTATCCATCCCATTCATCATCTTATATGTCTCAATGAGATCTCCCCTCATTCTTCTACACTCTAACGAGTACAAGCCTAGTTTATTCAGCCACTCCTCATAGCTCAACCCCCTCAACTCCGGTATCAGCCTAGTAAACCTCCTCTGCACTCCCTCCAAGGCCAAAATATCCTTGCGTAAGTACGGCGACCAAAACTGCACACAGTACTCCAGCTGCGGCCTCACCAATGCCCTATACAGCCGCAGCAAGATCTCCCTACTTTTATATTCAATCCCCCTCGCTATGAAGGCCAGCATCCCATTCGCCTTCCTGACCACCTGCTGCACCTGCAGGCTGGGTTTTTGCGACTCATGCACAAGGACCCTGAGGTCCCTCTGCACCGTCACCTGCTGCAGTTTTTGGCCACGTAAGTAATAGTCCTTCCTACCATTATTCCTACCAAAGTGGACCACCTCGCACTTGCCAACATTAAATTCCATTTGCCATTTCCTGGCCCATTCGCCCAGCCTATCTAGATCCTTCTGCAGACTCTCCACACCCTCCGCGCAATTTGCCGTTCCAACAATCTTGGTGTCATCAGCAAATTTCGACACCATACACTCGGTTCCCTCCTCCAGATCATCTGTATAAATGGTAAATAGCTGAGGCCCCAGCACCGACCCCTGGGGCATTCCACTAGTCACCAACCGCCAATCCGAATAGCACCCATTGACCCCCACTCTCTGCCTCCTATTTGACAACCAATCCTCTATCCACGCTAACACCCTACCCCCAACTCCATGCCCCCTTACCTTCTGCAATAACCTCTTGTGAGGTACCTTGTCAAACGCCTTCTGAAAATCAAGAAAGACCACATCCACCGGCTCTCCTCTATTCACCGCCCTAGACACATCCTCATAGAACTCCAATAAATTCGTCAGACATGACTTCCCCTTAACGAAACCGTGCTGCGTCTGCTCTATCAAGCAATTCCCCTCAAGATGCCTCGCTATTTCCTCCTTGATGACGGATTCTAACATTTTACCTACAACAGACGTTAAACTAACCGGCCTATAATTCCCTGCCTTTTGCCTGGCTCCCTTCTTAAACAACGGCATAACATTAGCCGCTTTCCAATCTTCCGGCACTTCCCCGGAATCCAGTGACGTTTGGAAAATAATCACCAAGGCATCCACTATCACCTCCGCCATTTCTTTCAGAACCCTCGGATGCATTCCATCCGGTCCTGGGGACTTGTCCACAATCAGTCCCTCCAGTCTGTCGAGTGTCGCCTCTCTAGTAACAATAATGTCATTGAGACCCTCCAGTCCTACCACCTTTCCATCGCTAACACCCGGCAAATTATTCACATCTTCCTCCGTGAAGACCAAAACAAAAAAGTTATTCAAGACCTCAGCCATTTCCCCATCCCCTACCACTAAGTCCCCCCTCTCATCCTCTAAGGGTCCAACGTTCACCCTAGCCAGCCTCTTCCTTTTTATATATTTATAAAAACTCTTGCTATCCTTTTTTATATTAAGCGCTAGCCCAGCTTCATAGTTTATCCTACCCTTCTTTACCAATTTCTTTGCCATTCTTTGTTGACATTTAAACCTCTCCCAATCCTCTTCTCACCCACTATTCTTAGCTACGCTAAACGCCTCCACTTTTAATTTAACACTTTCCTTCACCTCCTTCGTTATCCACGGCTTATTACCTCTCCTCCTACGGTCCTTTTCGCTGACCAATTAAGAAAAAAGCAATGACCCTCTAACCTAAACCATTCCCTTTCCATCCATAAACCTATCCACAGACCTCTTAAACGCCCCCAAACTTGGCACATCTACAGCTGCAGCAGGCAGGGCATTCCAATCCCTCACCACCCTCTGGGTAAAGAACCTACCTCTGACATCCGTCCTATAACTACCACCCCTTAATTTAAAGCTGTGTCCCCTCATGCTAGCTTTCTCCATCCGAGGAAAAAGGCTATCACTGTCCACCCTATCTAAACCTCTAATCATCTTGTACGTTTCAATAAGGTCTCCTCTTAATCCTAACGAAAACAACCTCAAATCCCTCAGCCTCTCCTCATAGGACCTTCCCTCCACACCAGGCAACATCCTGGTAAACCTCCTCTGCACCCTCTCCAATGCCTCCACATCTTTCTTATAATGTGGGGACCAGAACTGTACACAATACTCCAAGTGCGGCCGCACCAGAGTTTTGTACAGTTGCAACATGACATTGCGGCTCCAAAATTCAATCCCCGTACCAATAAACGCCAAGACACCATATGCCTTCCTAACAACCTTATCTACTTGATTTCCAACTTTCAGGGATCTATGCACATATACATCTAGATCCCTCTGTTCGTCAACACTATTCAGAGTCCTACCGTTAGCCCTATACTCTACACATTTGTTATTCCTGCCAAAGTGAATTACCTCACACTTTTCCGCATTAAACTCCATTTGCCACCTCTCGGCCCAGCTCTGCAACTTGTCCAAGTCTCTCTGTAAACTATGACACCCCTCTTCACTATCTACCACTCCTCCGACTTTGGTGTCATCAGCAAATTTACTAATCCATCCTTCTATACCCTCATCCAGATCATTTATAAAAATTACAAACAGCAGTGGCCCCAAAACAGATCCCTAAGGCACACCACTTGTAACCGAACTCCATGACGAATACTTTCCATCAACCACCACCCTCTGTCTTCTGTCAGCTAGCCAATTCCTGATCCAATTAACTAAATCACCCTCAATCCCATACATCTGCATTTTCTGCAGAAGCCTTCCATGGGGAACCTTATCAAACGCCTTACTAAAGTCCATATATACCATGTCAACTGCCTTATCCCCATCCACCTCTTTGGTCACTTTTTCAAAAAACTCAATAAGGTTAGTAAGGCACGACCTACCCTTCACAAAACCATGCTGACTATCTCCAATCAATTCCTTACTCTCTAAATAACTATAAATCCTATCTCTAATAATTTTTTCTAATACTTTGCCCACAACAGAAGTAAGACTCACCGGTCTATAATTCCCAGGAAAGTCTCTATTCCCCTTCTTAAACAATGGGACAACATTCGCTATCCTCCAGTCTTCTGGCACTATACCTGTGACCAACAACGACCTGAAGATCAGAGCCAGAGGCTCTGCAATCGCCTCTCTTGCCTCCCAGAGAATCCTAGGGTAAATCCCATCTGGCCCAGGGGACTTATCTATTTTCAAACCCTCAAGAATATCTAGCACATCCTCCTTATCTACTTCAATACTATCCAGTTTACAACCCTGTAACCCATTGTTCTCCACAACTACATTTACGTCTCCCTGCGTGAATACCGAAGAAAAATATTTGTTCAGTGCCTCTCCAATCTCTTCCGGCTCCACACATAACTTCCCACTGCTGTCTCTGACTGGCCCTAATCTTGCCCTAACCAATCTTCTATTCTTAACATATCTAAAGAAAGCTTTAGGATTCTCCTTAATCCTATCAGCCAAAGTCTTCTCGTGTCCTCTTTTAGCTCTTCTTAACTCACTCGTTAGCTCCCTCCTGGCTAATCTATAGCTTTCCAGTGCACTACCTGAGCCTTCAAGCCTCACCCTGACATAAGCCTCCTTTTTCCTTTTAACCAGCGAATCAACTTTTTTAGTGCACCACGGTTCCCTTACTCGACCATTTCCTCCTTGCCTGATAGGGACATACTTATCAAGGACTCGCAGTGGCTGTTACTTGAATAAACTCCACATTTCGGATGTTTCCAGCCCCTGTAGTTTCCTAGACCAACCTATGCTCCCTAATTCTCTCCTAATAGCCTCATAATTACCCTTCCCCCAGCTATAACTACTGCCCCTAGATTCATGCCTATCCCTTTCCATCACTAAGGTGAACGTAACCGAATTGTTGTCACTATCACCAAAATGCTCACCAACTTCCAAGTCTAACACCTGGTCTGGCTCATTTCCCAGCACCAAATCCAATATAGCCTCACCTCTAGTTGGCCTATCTACATACTGAGTCAAAAAACCTTCCTGCACACTTTGTGTAAAAACTGGCCCCTCTAACGAGCTAGAGCTATAGTTATTCCAATCAATATTAGTAAAGTTAAAGTCTCCCATAACAATTACCCTATTACTTTCACTCCTGTCCAGGATCGTCTCTGCAATCCTTTCCTCTACCTCTCTAGAACTTTTAGGAGGTCTATAAAAGACTCCCAACAGGGTGACCTCTCCTCTCCTATTTCTAATCTCAGCCCATACTACCTCAACAGACAAGTCCTCATCAAACTTCTTTTCTGTCACTGTGATACAGTCTTTGACTAATAATGCCACTCCTCCCCCCCTTCTACCTCCTCCTCGACTCCGACTGAAGCATTTGAACCCCGGAACCTGCAACAACCATTCCTGTCCCTGCTCTATCCATGTCTCTGAAATGGCCACAACATCAAAGTTCCATGTACTGATCCACGCTGCAAGTTCATCCACCTTATTGTGAATACTCCTCGCATTAAAGTATACGCATTTCAAACCATGCTCTACTCCACCCCCACGATGCTGTGCTTTACAGTCCTCATCTATGACCCCCTTAATCTCATCCCTGCTACTCAGGATCCCACCCCCCCCCCCCCCCCCGAATCAGTTTAAACCCCCCTGCATAGCCTTTGCAAATTTTCCCCCCCAAGACATTGGTTCCCCTCTGATTCAGGTGTAGACCATCTCTCTTGTAGAGGTCGTACCTACCCCAGAATGAGCCCCAATTGTTCAAGAACCTGAACCCCTCCCTCCTGCACCATCCCCTCAGCCACAAGTTCAAACATTCCCTCTCTCTGTTCTTCTCTAAACTATCCCGTGGCACAGGCAAGAGTCCCGAGATAACCACTCTGCTTGATTTGGCCCTAAGTTTCCACCCCAACTCCATAAATTTCTGTTTAATATCCCCTTCCCTTATCCTCCCTATGTCATGTGTCCCCACATGAACTATGACTTGGGGCTGACTCCCCTCTCCCTTAAGAGTCTTGAACACCCGCTCTGAGACATCCCGGACCCCAGCCCCTGGGAGGCAACACACCAGCCCTGAGTCCCGTTCATTACTGTTGACTCTCCTATCTGTCCCCCTAATTATGGAGTCCCCAATCATCAGGCCCAATCTTTTACTTCCCCTACCCACCTGAGCCTTCACAGCAGGCTCACCTCCAGAGACCTGCTCCCTTTGGCTATCTCCAGTTGATTCTTCCTCAACTGTAGCCTCCAGGACAGAAAACTTATTTTGGAGGGGAACAGCCCTGGGGGATTGTCTCCCCGATTGCTTCTTACCCCTCTTCCTAGCAGTTACCCGAGAATCATTTTTAGGAGTGACTATCTCTTTGTAACTCCTGTCAATGTCCGCCTCAACCTCCCAAATTATCCGGAGTTCCTCCAATTCCAGCTCCAGCTCCTTAACACGATCCTCTAGGAGCTGCAAGTGTGCACACTTCCTGCAGGTATAATCAGCAGGAACACTACTGGTGTCCCTCACCTCGTACATATCGCAGGAGGTGCAGCGTACTGCCTGAACTGCCATCTCTGATACAATTTCCAGGAGGGAAAAACAACTTCCCACACACTTATTATTAGGTTAGAGGAGGGGGGAGGGTGGGATACTCTACCTGTGTAGAGGATCGGGTTTCCTCTCTGTACCAATTTATAGGGTCAGAGAGACAAAAAAAATCTACAACTACCGGTAAGCCTCCTTATGACGACTTCCGGTTTCTAGTTAATTTAAAGAAAAGGTAAAGAAAAACTACCACTGCTCACTACTTTAACAAAAAGAAAAAGTTAAAAATTACCTTAAACTCGAACTCTACACTCGCCCAAATCGCTGCCTCTCCGTGCTGCTCCACAGGAACAATGAGGCCGATACCCGGAGGTTAGTACTTATAAAGCTAAAAAAAAACTACAACTACCGGTAAGTCTCCTTATGACGACTACCGGTTTCTAGTTAATTTAAAAAAAAGACAGGTGGTGAGAACCCTGTCTTGTCAGCTTGGATTGGGAATGTCTCAACTTGTTGAGACTCTGAATTGGACTTGATTGGTTTGAATTGGAATAAAAACAAAAAAAAACAAAGCGCAGCTAGAGCCAGAATTCTAAAGGGAAAGAGAGATAGAAAGGGAGAGAAATGCAGAAGGCTGGAATTGCATAGGGACAGGTCTCCTGTGCATATTGGTGGCACCCCTTGCTTAGGTCTGAGTACAGAGTTGTTCTAGTTTGCTCATTTAATCCCCAAGTTTGATGAGAATGAGGTGGAGGCCTTCAAAGAACCATAGAATCCCAATAGTGCAGGTGGTCATTCGAGTCATCGAGCCTGAATCGACAACAATCCTATCCAGACTTGATCACTGTAACCCCATGTATTTACTCTACTAATCCCCTACTGAAAAAAAAATACTTGAATCCTCTTGACACTAAGGAACAATTTAGCATAGCCAATCAACCTAACCTGCACTTCTTTGGACTGAGGGGGAAACCAGAGCTTCTGGAGGAAACCCATGCAGACACGGGGAGTACTTGCAAATTCCACACAGACAGTAACCCAAGAAAAATACAACGCCGGCACATCCACATCACAGTAACCCAAGCCAGGAATCGAATCACGGTCCCTGGAGCTGTGAGGCAGCAGTACTAACCACTGTGCTACCATGCCTCCCTTCATCTCCTTTGAGAGAGTCACTCAGTAGGTGGGGAGGCTAGTAGAAAGCATAGTGCTGTTGCAAAGTAAGCTTTCAGTCAAGGCTCACAAGGTTTACTCCCCGTAGACTGAAGAGAGTTCAGCTGAACTATGAGGCAGCAATGTAGGCTACCTTAAGCACAGATGGGCTAGTGCTGGAGATGTCCCATCAGGAATTCTGCTCCCTCTGAAAGCAGCAGAACAGGGTGTACATCGAATTTGAATGGCTAAAGCAGTTCTCATTTGCCCGTTGGGAACAAGTGCTTAGGAACTAGGAGACATGTGAAAAACCTTTGAGAAATAATGCTCCATGAAGAATTTAAAAATTCCCTCTCCCAGTGAAAACATGCAGCGAGGATCAGAAAGTGGCAAGCGCAGATAGGCAGCACCTCCAACTGACTGAGATCGTCCTAAAGCCCTCATCCCAAAAGAAACTCTTCTACAATCACCCCCATCAATCTGGAAGGATAGAAGGTGGGATGTGATAGGAAACCGAGCACTTGGGGGACAGAAGGATAGATCTGCATGGAGGTCGGTCACCAGTGGAGTGCCCCAAGGATCTGTTCTGGGACCCTTGCTCTTTGTAATTTTTATAGATGACCTAGATGAGGAAGTGGAGGGATGGGTTGGTAAGTTTGCCAATGACACAAAGGTTGGAGGTGTAGTTTTTCTATGTTCTAGAAGGGAAGGCTGAAAACACAGGGACCCCTCAGGACAGAGAGGATGGCACTGAGGCAAGGATGTCTGTCAACTACCGCAACTCTGCACATCTTTGAGCCGACTGTTGGAAGCCACAGGGAAAGACCATGGGATTTATTGGGATACACAAGCACTGTGCAGAAAGAGAGTGAGGCAAAGCCTGTCTTTCGGACTGTGGGAGAAAACCGGAGCACTGGCGAAAACTCACGCAGACACAGGGAGAACGTGCGAACTCCACACAGACAGTGACCCTGGAATTGAACTCGGGCCCCTGTGCTGTGAGGCATTGACGGTAGCCATGATGTGGAGATGCCTGCGTTGGATTGGGGTAAGCACAGTAAGAAGTCCCAGGTTAATGTCCAATAGTTCATCACCTGTTGAAGGGGGCAGCACTCCAAAAGCTTGTGGCTTGTGCTACCAAATAAATCTGTTGGACTTTAACCTGGTGTTGTGAGACTTCTTACTGTGCTGTCAGGCAGCAGTGCTAACCACCTCAGGTAAATCTGCAATTTGTATTTGGGGGACAATTGTTGAAATTGACTGTCCAAGGGATCTGACCGTTCTTTGGAATATTTGCATTTACAGGAGGTTCATATGTAAACAGGGGCGGGTGCTTTCAAATATCGTATTGAGACAAAAATAACAGTAAAATCAGAACAGGAAAGTTTGAATATTCGGGAAGCTGAGTTTTTAAAGGGATATTTGAAGACAATTGAGAGATAAGGAGAAAAAGGTGGGCAAATGTGAAAAAGGTTTCAACTATAGGGAAAATTAGTTGCCTTTGTGCAGCCTTGCACCAAAAGCCTGTGTTTTAGAGTGTGTTAAAAAGCTGTGAAAATCTTTTAACTAGCAAAAACCAACTCTGCTTTTGGGCCAGGAGAATATTTGTCCCAAATTTTTGGATCTCCCTCTTAAAAAAAACACATAAGCTTGAACTGGTACTGGAAAGTCACAAATTGAATTCTGTTTAAAGTGACAGCAATTCCTGGCTTTGGGCAATATTTCCTGGATTTTATGGTTTAAGAATCTATCAGACCGATTCTATTGCATACTGTGCTGAAGCATCTTTTTTGAGGCAGGGGGGTGGGGGGTTGGTTCTTTTGTAAGATTTGTTTGCTAGCTGTGTACCTTTTATCTTGCGTGTTTTGAGTTTCTTCTCCCTTTTTAAGAAACATTTTTATTCTTCAAAAGTTTAAAAGTTAGTAACGGGAGGGACTCCTGTGCTTGTGTTCAGTAGCTGTCCCTCCACATTTCTACAATGCTAAAT